>NC_051401.1:17962054-17992054 GCF_015228065.2 Penaeus monodon
GTAACTTTCATGCCCCCCAAGGGCAGCTATCAGGGCCAGGGTTGTAGGTAATGGGGGGTTTCTGAGGAATAATTTTGATATAAGTCAAAAATCTAAACCTAACCATTCCTACCTTTTATTTATTCCCCAGACAGATGAGGCTAGGGAGGCAACCATGTTAGATGTAATCTGAGTCAAATAACTGGAAACAACCCCTATGCCTACTGGTGTTCCAAAGAAAGATCAATAAATCTCTGACTTGTACATTCTGACTAAATGGAGCTCTCCAAATATTACTATGGTAACGTTTTCCTCTCACTTACTACTCTTCCCATATATATGAATTCACACACAGGAACTTGGGTTATCTACAAAACATCTATTACCAGTAAACTTCATACTCTTCCAAAACCAAATTAAATGGTTGATTTCTGGACAAAAACTTACTTAGGACTAAACCTCCTTTATTTGGACAGCAGACAACATAAGCACTCTACAGACAACCAAACCTCTTAGTAATAGCAACATTTTCTATTGAATCAGTGTCCTTTACTTTATTATCCAACTCTGCAGTGTCATACTGTTGGTAGCTAACAATAGAGGATATAAAATCATTCATATATGAATATGCTGATACACAGAATTTTGAGCATTAGCCATGTTGTTTTCTTTGGTTTTCATTGTGATTTAAGTTTCCAAACTAATATCAGAAAGGCTATGGCTACATTTATGGTATCATAATGCGATGCCTATTGACTATATTTCCAGGAGTTCCAGTCGTACATAAGCAATGTGAAATTCTCAAACTCCACTGTAATCAGAGTACCAAATCAGTCATCAGTCACTATATTGTCTAACACGGGGACTGTTACTCGAGTCATTCTGGGTGTATCTTATACTATCCAGCATAGTTCACAAGTTACAAGTAGAACAAAGGACCTATAATCAGGCATTTCTTAGATATTTCTTTCTTTTCCGGCAAGCTGTTTCTATATCCCTACAAATCCACTGAAACTGGGAAAAAAGGAGTCTACCAAATATGATGAAAACTGACAGCCATTGCTATAAACCAAGAAATAATACAAGCTTCTGACTGTTTCCCCAAGAACTTGCGAGATGAAGTGCATAAAATCCATCTCCTCGGAACAACAATCAGAGAATCAGAAGCAATAAACAAAGACTATCCGTTATAGAAAAGTGTCTCCTTAAAACTCTTACAAGACAGACCTATGACACAGCATGACACAGCCGCACACACTTGGGCATAATACTACATCCCTTTACACGCCACTCTCCTTCACACTAAACAGCTGTTACATCACTAAATGCCAATATCATTACGTTTAATTGCTCGACAATGCACCTTCATTCAGAGAGGGCGAAATCCATGAATGAAAATTTTCTCATTTTCAGACAAACAAGGAAAATGGCAACTCTTCACGAAATGTCGATATCCCAACCGGTCGTCAAGACACTAAAATGGCCTTTCTTTGCCGAATCAGACACTCCTTCGGTGATAATTTTAACGAGACTTTGGGCAGCACCGAACACGCTTGCTCGCCGGCGCCGCCACCCCTTCCACCTCTGCTCCTCCTCTTTCCCCTCTTCTCCTATTTTACCACGATTATCCACTCTATCCACCCTCTTCTCCTCCCTCTCGCGGTCCGACACATTACCCAAATTCATTCCAATAACAAGGAACAGGCATAAAACACGAGAAAATGGGAACTCACTGTGTGGTTGACATGGTGTTTGGCGTTTGTTCGCGTAAATAACTGGCGTGAGGAGGAAGGGGATCGAGCACGAGGTTCAACTACACGTCCCGGAGGAGATCGGATGCTCTTATAGGGATTCAAAGTCCTCTCCGTCGGACCGTCTTTTGTTTCGTCCGGACCCGCGTGTCGGTGGCGTTTCCGTGATTTTCTCGAATTTCTATAAATAGAAAAGAGATGATACTTTTCCTTGATTTAATAAGATGAATTGAAATATGATAGATGCCCGCACGTCAATGATACTGTTCAGATTTGGATAATTCAACCAAAAGTGACGTGGAAGTTTTATCACCGTGAGGCGAATCGGACGCGGCGTGGTAGCACCGCATTCTGAAGCTTCCAGAATGTGCGGGACTAAAATCATTCCAATCGATAGATATTTCGAGAAAGATTCCCCTCTCGGGAAATATCTACGTACTAAACATGGATGTAAATATAATGCAATGCATTATTCCACTGTTATCACAGGATATTAGGGACGTAAACTAATGTTATTGAGTTACACATCAGTTATGGGAGTGTGATCTTGAACTTGCTTTATGAGGAATATTGGCTAAAGATAATTTCGCGCTGTGAAACTGACAACCAAATATCTACAGTTTCTCATCATTTTAAACAAAACGATATATAAAATGGCAAACTACTATGCCAAGTCCCTTCATATATACGAAATAAACGCGTCAGGCTCCCTTCTGCATAATACTTGTTCGATACGTGATCAAATACTTTAAATTTTTGCAGTGTTAGCAAACATTGCACAACTTTTGGTTCTAAAACGTAAGTTGAAATTGAAAATTATGAAACTCGTGCGATGTTTTAAGCAATGCAAGATTTCATAAATAATTTTCTGTTCACACACACACACACACACACACACACACACACACACACACACACACACACACACACACACACACACACACACACACACACACACACACACACACACACACACACACACACACACACACACACACACAGGAGAGAGAGAGAGAGAGAGAGAGAGAGAGAGAGAGAGAGAGAGAGAGAGAGAGAGAGAGAGAGAGAGAGAGAGAGAGAGAGAGAGAGAGAGAGAGTGGAAGAATACAGAAGCACTATGAGGGAAAGAGCTCACATACATGCGTACAGGTAGAAAGGCAGACACAAACACACACATACATACGTACACACACACGCATAAGTATACATTTTTTTTATTTGTTTATATATATCTATATACACACACGATGATGAGAATAATTGTAGGCGAATTGGATATAAACTAAACGTGAGAGAGAGAGAGAGAGAGAGAGAGAGAGAGAGAGAGAGAGAGAGGGAGAGAGAGAGAGAGAGAGAGAGAGAGAAAGAAAGAAAGAAAGAAAGAAAGAGAGAGAGAGAGAGAGAGAGAGAGAGAGAGAGAGAGAGAGAGAGAGAGAGAGAGAGAGAGAGAGAGAGAAGAGAGGCCTCCAAAGACCCAAGCCTGTTCCTCCCGTGAAACAGCATGGCCCAACCTCACTTCACGTGCATGACACCACGTGCGAGTCCACCGGAGGAGGGGCAGGGGATATATTTAGCCCCCTTCCCCCTTCCTTCCCTCCCCCTCCCCCCTTCCCTCCCTCCTCCAAAGGCCGTCTCTCTGCCTTTGCTCTGCGAAAATACTCAGACACGGGAATCGTGTTATTTTCCTCTCTGTATGTATGCATGTATAGATAAATAGATATAGATATAGATATATGTGTGTGGGTGTGTGAATATGTATATCTATATATATGTACATATGTGTATATATACATTTACATATATGTATATATATATATATATATATATATATATATATATATATATATATATATATATATACGTACATGTATATATATATATATATATATATATATATATACACATATATATGTATCTGTATGTGTATATACATACATATATGTGTACACACACACACACACACACACACACACACACACACACACACACACACACACACACACACACACACACACACACACACACAAAAGAGAGAGAGAGAGAGAGAGAGAGAGAGAGAGAGAGAGAGAGAGAGAGAGAGAGAGAGAGAGAGAGAGAGAGAGAGAGAGAGAGAGAGAGAGAGAACAGGGCAGGAAGCCAGAGAGAACTTTCGCGTACCGAGCGTATACGCTAAGAATGAAAATGCTCGAAAACTCTAACCCAATTTATTAATATTCGACTATTGTTTCATCTTTCCTGTAACACCTGTAGCACCCATGCAGCCCTAAAGCAAGCTGTTCCCTCATGGTTTATTACAACAGGACTTAACCGCGTGTATACCAAGCGCCTTACTCAGGTCACCCCTGCTCTAACGTTTTCTGAGACAATCCGCTATGTTTCTAAATAATTTGCCTCGGTCTTCAAGTTTTGTATACAACATGCATATTTTAAGATTCATTCACCCCTCTAGTTGGAATAAGGCTAATTTAACTTTGAGTTGCGAAGGGACTGCCTGAACGAGTGGTTTTAGTGAAATGATCATATTTGAGAGAGCATGAGTGCCAGGTATAATATACTGCTTGATACTTCATAGTATAAATCAGTTTAGTCAACAAAATATGCCTGATGTCTTTCTTGTATGTTCTGAATGTGGATATTTATTTGTTTTTCTTGTACAAGTACCTCAGTAACTATAGAGTGGCTAACTATAGAGTTTTGGGAATCGTATACTTGATGTATCCCATATTTTCTAATATAATTAACATGTGACAAGCTTTCATGTCAGATGAAGTAAGCACGCTACATATATAGCTTGATTCTCTTTCGTGTTGAATAGACTTTGTTTGCGTTGTCACGTTGTAGCTGATTAAACGACGGTATTCAATGTAGATCATTTAAGAAAACAAAGTACACAACAGTCTGACATAAACCTAGTCCTGAACGGAATAAAAACCTTGGTCTTCCTTTAATTCCTTCTTCTCTTTTCCTCTACTCGAAAGAAAGTAAGAAAACGCAACAAATAAGCTGATGATACTATAACTGTCGCTAATTCCAGTGATTATCGGAGAGAAACGTTTCCCTTGGTGTGTGCGTCAGGACCTGCGCCCAAAAGTAGTCATTGATTTCCAATAAATCAGATATATTAGGGCGCTCCTGTGATGGAGATGTATAGCTATATCACAGCCTGGAGAGATAATGGAATAGTATGGAAGCTTTTCATTCGATTTCTTTAGTTTGTTGAGTGTTGGTGGTTTTACAATTCTGTTTAGGTGAGGTTTCTCGATGAAGTCAGATTTGTATGATTGATTTTCAGCAGATTAATTTTTCGTTATTCAGAGCAATGATTTATAAGCATTTTCTTGATATGTGTCTAAAAGAATATTATGAATCGGGGGGAATGATAAATTCGTGTGTAGTAGGCCTACTTCTTATCGAATAGGTACTAAAACGTAAATATAATGTACCCCAAACTCTATTCATAGAAATTCTCAAAGCTTTATACAGGCGGCTTCAATACTGTCTAATAACCATAGTATTTCCCTTTTAGAAACTAGCATGTACTCTACGTACCTCGTCTCGTACCCTGTGTGGGGACGTGTACCACGGTGAGAAATTTGAAGACTAACATAACTGTATTATTATGATTTTAAACACATTCCTGCGAAGCAATTTTGATGTTCTTCAATCATCACGTTATAGGTCGTTCAGTACGGAAAAGTCTTACTTGTTTCCTATATGGTTATCAAATTTTGTTAAATATGATATGAATATAGGTCTTTAACACAGGTACGCGCACACACACACACACACACACACACACACACACACACACACACACACACACACACACACACACACACACACACACACACACACACACATACACACACACACACACACACACACACACACACACACACACACACACACACACACACACACACACACACACAACACACACACACACACACACACACACACACACACACATATGTGTATATATGTATGTATGTATGTGTATATATATATATATATATATATATATATATATATATATATATACACACATACATATATACACACATATATATGTGTGTGTATGTGTGTGTGTGTGTGTGTGTGTGTGTGTGTGTGTGTGTGTGTGTGTGTGTGTGTGTGTGTGTGTGTTGTGTGTGTGTGTGCGTGCGCGCGCGTACCTGTGTTAAAGACCTATATTCATATCATATTTAACAAAATTTGATAACCATATAGGAAACAAGTAAGACTTTTCCGTACTGAACGACCTATAACGTGATGATCGAAGAACATCAAAGTTGCTTCGCAGGAATGTGTTTAAAATCAAAATAATACAGTTATGTTAGTCTTCAAATTTCTCACCGTGTGTGTGTGTGTACACATATATATACACATACACACATACACGTGTTTATGTGTGTGTATATACAATTAATAAAAAGCAAGATAGGGAATCGTAGGTCACAGGAGGAATCCATTTTTGCATAAAGATGATAAGATCAATACTAGTAACTATAAGTACAACAATTATAAAGATAATCATTAATTGTTATTAGCTTTGTTATTACTGTCATTAATATCATCGTTGTTATTATTATCAGTATTATAATTATCATTACAATTATCATCATTACTGTTACAGTTATTTATTATTATTATTATTATTATTATTACTATCATTATCATTATTGTTATCATTATTATTATTATTATTATTATTATTATTATTATTATTACTACTATTATTATTATTATTATTATTCTGACTGTACATCGAACATTTTCCGAGTAAAATCAACTACAGAGGAGAACATTTATTTAGAACATGCAATATATTAAGAAATGATTTATCATTATCATCAGCCTGGCCTCTCCCAATCTTTTCCAACTTTGTCTGTCTTGCGTTTTTTGTTTTCAGTCTAATATATATATATATATATATATATATATATATATATATATATATATATATATATATATGTATATATATATGTATATATATAATGATAATAATAACAACAACAATAACAACAGCAACAACAACAACAATAATGATAATAATGATAATAATAATAAAAATAATGATAATGATAATGATAATAATAATGAGTAACAATAACAGAAATAAATATAATAAAAACAATGACAGTGCGATAGTGATTACCATAATAAGAATTATGGTGATGACAACAATAATTATACCCTCAACAATAACGATGATGGTACGAAATATAATCAGTGGTAATGATAATCGATAATTAGTACTTTACTACATAGTACCAAATAGAAAGCACAGAAAACTATTGCAATATTTCAGTATATCTTTGGGTAGGTCGATTTCCTTCGCACTTCTGTAGTTCAAAAGCAGGGACTCTCAACGTAGGTGGTGTGTTAGGTGAGGTGATTATGGACCGTATGGGGTGTTTACGCTTCCTAAAGGGGTGTTTTGTTGAGTCCACAAATATTTATAACCTTGATATTGATTTACAAATAGTTTTAGGCCTTTGCCAACCATTTCTTCTATACTATGTGTAGTTATTGTCAAGTGACGAGTTGCAGCATTGTGCTATAGCGTGCCTACATTTTTCAATCAGCGGGTCCCCGAAAATTTAGAATGAACAAAGGTTTTTGGGTAGACGGTGGAAAGGCAGTTCTACTTGAATTATCATCATCGCCATCATCATTATCATATCATCATCATCACATTATATCATATATCATCATCCTCATTATTATCATTATCATCATCATCATTATTATCACCATTACCATCATCCTTATATAAATAAATGATTAACTAAGGTCTTTGGGTAGAGAGTGGAAAGAGAGATTTGCATGAGTGACTCGCCTATCATGTGTGACTCACGAGGATAGTGCACACGCATTCAAGGGTTCCAGAGTCCTGTTTGTACTCCCTGGCTTACGAGACCATTCCCTCATTCAAATACGGTATTTCTTTATTTTCTTTATGCATTATTCAGGAAAGTTGTATGAATGTCAAATTCAGGTCATTTTTACGAAAAATTTATGTGCTCTCTGTCTGTCTGTTTGTCTGCCTTTCTGTCTGTCTGTCTCTCTCTCTGTCTTTATTTTCTTTATACATTATACAGGAAAGTTGTATAAATGTCAAATTCAGGACATTTTTACGAAAAATTGATATGCTCTTCTCTTTTTCTCTCTCTGTCTATTTCTGTCTCTCTCTCTCTCTCTCTTTGTGTGTGTGTGTGTGTGTGTGTGTTTGTGTGTGTGTGTGTGTGTGTGTGTGTGTGTGTGTGTGTGTGTGTGTGTGTGTGTGTGTGCGCACGTGTATCACTCTCTCTCTCTCTCAGGCCGAACTTCGGTATTATCAACTTGGCTGTTCAACTACAAGATTAATTAAAATTTTCCAGCACAAACCAAAAAAGTTGCTCTGTTACTCCTGTACTACAAATCACCTGTAGTCCACGATACAAATTAAGCAGATCTGATGAAATATCAGTCAGTTGCCTACTGTGACGTCATCAAGACTTCTTTTTTTCTGAAATCTGTATCTCGTATAGTGGCCGGGCACACTTCAAGGGCGATTTCTGTTAAAGCTACTTATAAATTTGAATTGATTTGTTGATGAGAATTGCTGAATGATTCCAAAGAATATATTTTTTGACTGGGTCAGCATCTTTGACAAAAATAACAGCAATAACAACTTTGGATTGAATATTGATAAGTTGCAATGTTCCTAAAAATATGTATTGGGTACATCTCATGTTTTAAACTACGAGGTGTGTCACTGACATGTAGCGAGGTGTCATGAGAAATACTGTTTTATTGATACTGATAGGTTTAAAAAATATATATGTGGACTACTTTGTACAAAGGTAAATGTCTGATATATCTTTCCAATATTAGTGATATCTATATCGATTTATCTATCTTATAACAATATCTCACTTTCTCTATTTATCAGTTCATTTATATACGTTACTGACAATGTATTTACTAACTCACTTGTTTGTTATATCCCTCTTACGAAGAATCGGTACTATACAAAATAAGGAAATTCAAATTAATATCATCCATTAGCATATCCGCAAATCGAATCTCAAATAAATGTATTTTTCTGTATCGTTCGGCATTAAGAATAAGTCCTCTGTCGGTATTTATCAGGATCCGGAAATATCACAGATAAGAGTCCTCTGATGTGGCTGCATGTTGGCTGAGAATCGACTAACACAAGAATTATATGGGTATGAAAAGTGGAAAGAGAAGGAAAAGGAAGGAAATAAGTGAGGAGATTAATAGGCAAACACACACGTGTGTGAACGCGCGCTTATCTAATCTTCTAAACTGGAACTCGGTAACAGACTCTCGCACTGTGGTAGTAGGCAGCTGCTGACATAGGGGGAGAGTGTGCCTTTGTATACGGGAGGGGTGCTTGTAGATGTCGAAACTTGTCCAGCCCTCCCATGGGCTATCCACCTAATAAGCATACGAGAGCTTCCTCTCCAACCAAAAATATGTCCTTCGTTTGAGTCGTTACAAATAACACACAGGCCTGAAGTGATGGTCATTTTTTAGCTTTCGAAGAGGAACTCCTTTGCCTGTGCCAAACAGAAGAGATGTGATATCACAACTAGCAATCAGATGTGTAAATGGCAATAAGGAGCACATCTCACATACCCTTATCATTTCTCAACTTTCTAGCTGGAGTAGAATCTTTATGATGGTCGCAGGTCACATACTCTGTACCTGTAAGTTTCTGCATGGTACCAAAGACACTGGATCAAGCTGGCATCGATAAATGCCACTGACTGCGTTGAGACTCAGCCATTCCATGCCCTCGCGTCAGTCCGCCAGTTGTTTGCACGATTCCCATTAAAGTTTGTTCTTGTTCAGTTGAAAATCCAGCCCTGACGAGGGAAATGGATGGCTATCAGGAAGCCGAAGCATCTGTTGTAAGTAGATGAATCCTGACTTGGTATACAGGTTATACCCTGCAGCAGCAAAATATGGCAGCATTTCTTGAACTAACTTCAGATGAAGCATCCATATACTTGTTTGCTTGGTTTTCATGAAAATTGCTGAATGCCAAACATCTACATGTACTGTAGTCAGAATTTAGCAATACGATTTGCCGTTAAATGTACTTTCTGTGCTTCCGGTTTCTTTTGGAAACCACGGTCCCCGAATATTTAGAATTAACAAAGGTTTTTGGGTAGACGGTGGAAAGGGAATTCTGCTTGAATAATCATTATCATCATCATCATCATCCATATTCCCTGAACACACTTATTATACAGATACTTCACTCTGTCATATAGCTGGAGAGCTGCAGCGAAGTCTTCATCCAAAACAGCCGATGCAGAATGCAGTTTCTTGGCCATGCTACGTTTCCATGTCATCAGAACCAGAGATGTTGGGATGAGACAGTGGAATGTCTTCAGCTCGCATTACTTGATCTGTTTCATCTGGACTTTGTTTTAAATAAGAGGTGTTGTCAGATTCTTAGTGCTGTGTTAAAGGTCCAGGAGATGTTTTCATGGCATTTCCAAGCTGTGCACTTGCTTCGTTGACTCCGTGTGTGTGTGTGTGTGTGTGTGTGTGTGTGTGTGTGTGTGTGTGTGTGTGTGTGTGTGTGTGTGTGTGCGTGCGTGCGTGCGTTTAACCATTCGCCAAAAATTCCTGGCATACAGCGCAAAGGTCATGAGTAATTCTGCAGTCTAGTTACAGCAGATTCCCGACATTATTCACATTCTCTTCCATTGAAAAAAAAGTTAAAACATATACCAAAATTAAATTCAAAAAATGTTTGACAGAATTCAACAGCAAATTAAAAACGGTTCCCTTGGCTAGACCTTCCAAGACATTTTTCTGGAATACTATGAAGTCTGTAGATACGAAATAACGAAATTTTGGGGCTAAGACTGGAAACCAAAAAATGCAAGAGACAAAGTTGGAAAAGACTGGGAGAGGCCTACGTCCTGCAGTGGACTGATTCAGGCTGATGTGATGATATATATATATATATATATATATATATATATATATATATATATATATATATATATATATATATAATACACAGACACACATACACACAGAATGCAGCATAGATCTTATATTATGTTAAATACGGTCTAATCCGCAAGCCATGAGTTCTGTAAATATGCATAGTTCACGTTGAAGGAAGAATATGGGTTGTAAAGTAAACGAACAAATGGATAAGATAGCGAGGCTTTGAGAGCGAAGGTAAGGGAGGCGAGAAGTGACCGCGAATCCTGCTTGGTAAGCGTTTCGCGCATAGAGACAACTGCCCAGAGTACAGTTCTGTCTTTGTGTTTGTAGACAGTCTGGTAGCAGAATATTTAAAAAAGCGCAAAGAAAACGTTAATTTGAAGGAAATAGAGAATTTACGCAGGAACACATTCTTTTATAGATGATCAATGAATAATGTTTATAACAAATAAATGCGCCAGATATCAAAGGTCATTTAGCACTATGATTAAGTATTGTGGTGAAAAGGGTAAAAATGAGTTAACTATTAGGATAAGTGGACAGAAGAAGGGTGAAGAAGAGAAGGAAAAGGAAAAGGGGAGAAGAAAAGACCCTGCAAAATTAGTCGAGGCGAGGGCTGAGGTCCAAGGCAGGGGTGATCCCCTACATTGGGCCTCAGTCTCCGTCTCCTAAGTCCCCCACGACAACAACGAGCAAGGAATTGAGGGGGATCCTTCTAAAGAGAGAATACTGAAAAGGATGTATGCTATGACTCCGACGTCTCGCTGCCACCGCTGCTACAACATCCACACACAAGGATGCAACACTAATGGCTAAGTGGTCAGGGTAAAGACTGAACACGATTAGCAGGCAAACACACAGAAAGGCAAAACGAGAAGGGAAGCAGGGCACAAGCAAATTATCTGGTCCCATGTGGCGCACGATTTGTCATGTATAAAAACGAAATACGTGCATAACCGTCTAGACTGGTTCACAGCTCACTGCACTTCATCCTCACTGCCATGTAGTCAAAAAGGTTATTAAACGTCATTATCATGAGCTTGCTCATCAGAACACATCCCTCTCATCACAGAAATGTGGGGTACAATGCAGCAGCCGCCACACATGCCGACCACCACATTAGCCGGAGAGGCTTTCGTCAGCAAAACACAAGGTCAACACCTTGTTTTCCACAACATCGCACCAACAGCAACTACACCACATTTTCCATAACGGATTTTCTCACTAGCCAACTTCTAACAGTAACAGATAATGCTCATGAGTTAATACTAGCTGACGAACGTAATCCAGAGTCGAGTGCCCAATATACGGCAGTTGGGCACTCAACTGTGGATTACGTTCGTCAGCTAGTATTGAATCATGAGCATATATATATATATATATATATATATATATATATATATATATATATATATATATATATATAAATATATATATATATATAATATAATATATATAATATATATATATATATATATAATATTATATATATAATATAATATAAAATATAATATTAATATATATATATATATAATAATAATATATATATTATATATATTATAAATATATATAATATATCAATAATCTAATAATTTATTAGTAATTATAAATTTATAATTTTATATATATATAAATTAATATAATATATATATTATATATATATATAATATATTATAATATATATATATACTAATATATATAATATATTATATATAATATATATATATAATAATTAATATATATATTATATATATATATATTATATATATTAATATATATATTTATATAATAATAAATATATTTATATATATAATATATATAATATATAACTATATATATATATATATAAATATATATATATATAATCATATATAATATATATATAATATAATATACATATATATATATATATATATAATATATAATATATATATTTTATATATATATATTATATAATTATATATATATATATAATATATTATATAATACAATAATATATATATATATATATTAATATATATATAATATTAATCATATTATATAAAATTATATATTATATATCTATATATAAATATAATATATATATATATTATATATAATATAATATATATATATATTATATATTAATATTATATATATATATATATATATATATATATATATATATATATATATAATATATATATAAAATACACACATATTAGGCCTCTGCCTCTGCTTCCTAAGTTCCTCCATGGCAACAATGAGTATGGAATAAGGCGGTTAGCCCTTCTAGGGACATTTTTAACCCTTTGCCGACGGGTGGCTTGTACGGGACTATCTGCCGGGGGCATGTATGTACATGCCATGAGTTTTTTTTTGTTACAATCACGGCAAAACATGATTTTTCTGCCACTGAAAGTGGGATTAAGTAGTTTTTAACACTTTCTCTTTTTTACTATGAAAGAAAAAGAAAGAAAGAAAGAAAGAAAGAAAGAAAAAAAAGAAGAAGGAAAGAAAGAAAGAAAGAAAGAAAGAAAGAAAGAAAGAAAGAAAGAAAGAAAGAAAGAAAGAAAGAAAGAAAAAAAAAAAAATAATAATGCAAACCGACGATTTCAACTCCATGATGCCTCACGCTGCTTATTTTATTCAGACTCTAGACTGATTAATGATCAACTATGGAGTCTATATAACAACAAAAATACCCTTCAGTCTCGATTTATCAGGAAGTATGGCAATTAGAGACTTTAGAAAATAATGAAAACTGAAAATACGACATATCTTTGTAGTATTACGAAGAACTGGCATAGGATGCTGGTATTTGGCATGAGTGGTCGCGCATGCTAGGGCGACGATATAAGCCCCCGGTAGCGAAGCCTGGGCCACTATGAATACTACCCGTTGGGAATGGGTTAAGCTATAGCCAGACTATATGGGTGTAAATTAATTTAGACAAGTTAAAAATTGTGACCCTTAGGAAGGGCAAGTGACAAGGCAAACAGTCTTTATTAATATTACACACAAAAAAAATTATATATTTATTATATACTTTTCAGTTCTGCTTTTGTGATTATTTACCTTGAGTTTTTATTATACCAAATCTTAACCCATTGCCGACGGGTGGCATGTACGCACATGCCATGGCATGGCGGGACCATCTGCCGGGGGCACATACGCACATGCCATAGAGTATGTATGGACATGCCATGATTTTTTTTTTTTGTTACAATCACGGCAAAAGATTATTTTTTTGCCAGTGAAAGTGTGATTAAGTCGGTTTTAACACTATCATTTTTACCATGCAACAAACAAAAAAAATGCAACAAACCGACGATTACAACTCCTTGATGCCGCACACTGCTTATTTTATTCGGACTATAGACCGAATAATGATCAACTATGGAGTCTATATAGCAACAAAAATACCCTTCAGTCTCGATTTATCAGAAAGTTTGGCAAGTAGAGACTAAAAAATAAAGAAAACTGAAAATACAACATATCTTCTTAGTATTACGAAGAAACGGCATGGGATGCTGGTATTTGGCATGAGTGGTCGCGCATGCTAGGGCGACGATATAAGCCCCTGGCAGCGAGGCCCCGGCCTCTATGAATGCTACCCGTCAGTTATGGGTTAATGCATTCCCAATGGGTCACACATAAAGGTGTCATTACATACCACTTCGTATGCAGGGTACAGCTGAATTGTTTCTGAATTGTTCCCATTTCCATATTGATGCCATATATTGCAAAATTCAAACAAACTAACATTATAAGCCTGTTTAGATAGTATTTCAAAAATGGGTTGTTGCTATTTAGCATATATTGCCTAGCCATTATCTTCAATATACCTTATTCGCACTGGGATGAAAGTCCTATTGTGTCAAGATAGACCAACCCTTTACAAATGCATTGAGAGCAAATTAATTTTAGGTTTCCCATGATTTTGATTTTTCTCAGGAAAATGCAGTTGACTCTGCATGCAATTTGATGCATTGTTTGGTATAGCTGTTGTGATTGGAGACACCTTATCAGGCCAAGTTTAATACAAGAAACAGTATATTCATTGGGTGTACTTAGCCCCCATTTAGCAAGTGTTGTTCGCTGCAGAATGTTTTGGGAAATATATTTGCACACAAATGGTTCCACAAGTACAAAGCCACCAAGGAGTCGCTTAGAAGATCTACAAGACCTCACCCGATTTTCCCTTTCCTCGAGGTTTTGGAGAATTTTTTTAAAGCTTTTATTTGCATTACTGACATAGTTATGAGCTGATAACATTACTAACAGCAACATAAAATAACTAATATTTAAAAAAATTAAAGGAAACACACAAACAGTAAGTAGAATCAGTAACTGTTAACTAAGTACTTGTTGAGCCATCTATATGTAAATACAATCGATAAACTAATCTTACAACTGGCATGGAATGTATTTACATGCTATCATCAGCAGCTTTGTGTTAACTTAGTTTTCATACTAAATACGCTCCAATTACTGCTTTACTTGCTAATTATTGCATTGGTAGTATTATTGCACAGGTGCAACTAATATCATGCTGACAAATTTACTGTAGAACTACATGTACATACATACATACACACATGCATGCATGCAACAGATCTGTATTTTAAAATATACTCTCTTTTTCATCATACCAATGGAAATCTTTACCTTTCCATTATTACCTTCGTGTACACCAGTATGATAAGGATTTAAAAATAGCTTATGCAATAAATAAGATAACTGAATATAGATGAGCATACTTCTTGTCATTATAAATAGGCTGGTTTCAAATAAAAGAACTGACATTTACACAATCATTTTACTTCACTGCTTCTCACATTATGTATGAAATATTAAAATTTTTTGCTATCCACAAATAATATAAAACAAAAAGACGAAATTGGGTTATATTTAGAATGTATTGAATAACACATAGAACTCACAGAGTCTATTTTGGTTCACAGCAATAAAGATGTCCAGCTGCAGACTATTACAAGAACATTCGAACGGTACAGACTAATAGTTAAACATAACCCTTGTCGAGAATTTAAATTTGATGTCTTTCCTTCCTGCTACTTGGAATTGTAAGGATTTGAAATAAAAAATAAAATGAAAAAAGGTACTAACATTCATGACTTTTACAATGCTTTCAAAAAAATAAAAAGAGGAGAGGGAAATCTTCATTCTTTTGGTTAACAACATATTAGATGTGTTAACACCTAAATCTCAAAAGCTATGCAGAAACTTAAGTTCTCTCATGCCTGGTCTTGAGATAGGCCTGGTGAAGTCGCACACTTCTGCTGCACAATTTGCTCCAGGAAACCATCCTTGGGCAAATAACATACATATATAAAAAGAAAAAGAGAAAATTTAATAATTTTTCAGACTCTTGCGTGATTATACATTGTACGAGACTCGCAGAAATTCCATCTAAAAAGGTCTGCGCACATTGCCTGGTCTGTGCGAAAATCTCAGCCAGAAAATAAAGGTACACTGTGTGGCGAAAAATAAACTTCCTTAACCTAACGATGTCTTATTCCTATGGTCGCGGGAATGTGTTGCATCAATGGCCGCCGGTCTGCTCCTGGTACACTTCAATTACGTCATCATTCTCCATTTCCAGCTGAAAAAAGAAAAAATGATAAGGAACACACATATTGATTACCAACAGGTGAGAGAGGAAGAGGATATGGCCTTTCTTTGAAAAAAACATTCTTTTTCAAATATGGTTCTACACATTACATATAAATCACTTTTAACTTAAGATTTTAGACTTTCTGAAAATGAAGAGATCTGAGAGCCTCCTTTGGCTATCGAACAACTTAAAATACTATTAATAAAATTTGTGGTATAGGAAAGAGGTTTGAGAAAATATTCTATACAGAAACTGTGATATGCCAGGTTACACTAGTCCTTGCAGACTAACCCTATATATGAAAGAAATTAAATTCATTGTGTTTGACCAATTGTGAATCAACATCAGTTATAACAATGTAAGTAAATTTGAGACAGCCTATTCTATTTTTAAGCCAATGCAGTCCACTCACCAATACTGTAATCTGATATTTGTTCAACCTCACAATTAACATTATCTTCATAATATCAGATATCCATTCATACAATCTGCAGGCTAACATTACATATCAACTTGAACAAAACACCCAAAAATTGCATCAACTGCAATTAGAGAAACACCAACAGCAAGTAAAAAGATAATGAAACATGAATGTTAAACAGGGTCAGCAGAAAGAACAGGTCCATTAGTAAGTGGAGGAGCTAAAGGAGCAAAAGAAAAAGGTATGGCAAATCATCACAAGACGAGATAAATATCCAAATGCTAAAATAGTTCAGTAGAATACAGAAAAAGGGGGGGGGGAGGGGAGGGGAGGGGGGGGAGGGAGGGAGGGAGGGAGGGAGAGAGAGAGAGAGAGAGTGAGAGAGAGAGAGAGAGAGAGAGAGAGAGAGAGAGAGAGAGAGAGAGAGAGAGAGAGAGAGAGAGAGAGAGAGAGAGATGTTTATAAAATATACACCCACGCACACCTTTAAAAATAATAAAATGAAGAAAATAATACATTCAACCCCAAAACCAAAACACTTACAGCTTTGGGCGTTTCTTCGTCATTAATGCGTCGTCCGTCAAAGAGGAAACGCAGCGATGCTACAGGGACTCCCACCCGCTCACTGTATGACTTCTTTAACTTGCCCATCTGTGTGGTCATCTTCACTCGGAAGTGGATCTCATTGGAGTCCTGTGGGAGGACAAAAGTTGAATATAAAAGGCAAAAAAGACATTTACAAACTAAGAGCATTGTAATCAGTGACATACAAAAAAACTTAAATGATAACAAATTATGAAAGATATACAAGGTTCCATCCACATGCTGGAATAATATCCACACACCCTCCATTTACCACGTAAAGCCTGCATGCTAGTGTCTGCTGATAGCATTGTATCACACTTCTATTATCAATGGAAACACAAACATATCACTACTAACATGTCTACTAATCTTTTCATTTTATTTTATTTTTTATTTCCTAACAAAGTCTTGTACCATTTCAACTACTTTTCCTATCAACTCCTAAAGATCTCCATTCTTAAAAATCATGAAATGTAATTGTAACAAAAATTATCATGTTGCATCTTGCACACAGATCTAGTTATTTTATTTCTAACTTAAATTAACTATGAATGCCTACATTAATCAAGAATTAAAATTTAAGTTGATTAAAAATTTTACCATGAACATGTTACATATTGAAGGTCTAAACTCTATCAGCTTTACTTACAGTAAATCAATATAGAGTTATTTCACTGCAGTCATGTCTTTACTGATTCTACAGTGTCTTGGAAACTAGTCTCCTCAATATTTAATTCATACAAACCATTATTTTGTACAAATAAAGATGGCAATACTCTACTGGCCCCTGCATGAAAGCAAGCCATCAAGTGTATCCTGGGTCTCTACAGAGTACAATGTATAATCACGCAAATGATAGTAAACAACAATAACCCAACCCATCATCTGATATACTTGCAGGCACTCCAGGATGTGCAGGCAGAAAGGGAAGAGGAGCTGGGCTAGATAATATGCAGCAGCTACAATGTACCTTTGTGCCACTAGTGCTGCTCTGACTGTGGCTCTTGCAGCTGTAAGCACAACTATCCTTCCTCTTCTCCATCCCTTTTCATTTAAGTTTTGTTCTTGTTTCCATCATGATTTTTGTTTTTTTTGTTTTGTTTACTAATAAGAGTGTATAAGTGTAACAAAGCCTGTGATACATTATCTACTAGTCACCTGCTGTGATATAACACCTGTCTGGCATTTATGGTAAAGGGTTAAATGCCTCCAACAGATTAAATGAAACAGAAAATATCTATAAATCATATTTATGCAATGATTTGGACACAAATTCTATAAAAAAAAAGTAAGGGACATCCCAAAATGAAAAACAAATTACTTCAGAAAAAAAAAAAAAAAAAAAAACCTTGTACAGTATGCAGTCAGCTCATGTCTCAACAGGACTTTCTACACATGGGTAATGCATAGTGTGATGCAAGTAACACTCTACAAGCTTGTTCTTTTGAGAGGATACCAATACACACCAATCTACTCTGGTTAGGCTTTGGCCAAGATACTTAAAAAAAAATGGATAGCAATACTTCCACTTTGGAAGTTTAATCCAAAAATGAAAGAAAGTAGTATTCTGACTGCTGTCTATGTATGGATCATTTTATCATAAACAAGTGGAATTTTAATTTTATTTCTGGCAATTATAATAAGTGAAGAAATGATATAAATAGTTATTCATCTAGCTATATCTGGTATTTTGTGGCACATCCTGACAGGCCTAATGTAATGTCAAAAAATCTTGACCTGCCCCATTTTTACCCCTATAAGATTTTTTCTTTTCCAAAAATATGGGGAAAAAAGAAAAAGAGAGAAAAAAATGCAATAAAAGATGGTAAAGTAGCTTGATAGTTGCCAACAGTTTTTTTTTTTTTTTTTTTTTTGATACTTATGCTGCCTGCCTTATATGCAAATTTTGCTTTGACAGAACAAAAGACATCCATAAATCAATAATGGGCTGCTTCATACATATATGTTTGCACCATGAATATATATCTTATCAGTAGGATTCATCTGAGCAATAATGATACTTGTGAGAATAATAAGGATAGAAAGAATATTACCAAGAAAAAGGTAGAGACAACAACAAATGAAATACCAATGAAAAGAAAACATTGGACACCATCACAATAAACATAAAAATACTTAATATCAGGAGTGCAGTTTCTCATGCAATCTGGCTGTTTAACAAATGTGAGGACACAGCCAGACATTAAATATTATGCAGTCCACAGGACACAAAACCACCTTGCTATCCACATACCAATCTGCATTGTACCAAGGCCAGCAGGCCTGTATCTACAATCTGCATTTTTTATTTGGGGCTGAGAGTTGAGACAATGTTACCAGTCACAAGATGATCCACACACCAGATACGGCTGAATATTTTATACTGTGTAATAGTATTTTTAAAATTTCCCTAAACATAACCAAAGCCAAACAAATACTGTTGAATTTAAGCTAGCCATAAATATTCTAGCATCAAAAAGTAGTAGCTTGCTAGGCTTGATTCTTGTGGTTCTGCCCCAAGCACATTTTCTAGATCATAGGTATATTTCTGGGTACATCTATATCTTGTACTGCATTTGATATTGACAAAGACAGGGGTTCCTTTAGAAATATTTGACATTAAATAGCCTACACCTACGGACTTACCCCCTATAGCTGCAGAATGTATTCATGATTTCAGTGAAATAGCAAGAGTATATTCACCATAATCTGGTAAGACACCAATGGGATAAGTGGGAGATCTTTACAAGTATGTATGATTTGGTATGTGTGTGTGTATACAAGATAAACTATTCATAATCTAAACCTCTGTGTTCACATAATTCTTTTTAGCTTATACATTTAAAAATCTGTACTATTTTCTATTTAATCTATTTACAGGGTTTATTTTTTCTCCCATGCCGTGTTTGTGGTCTATTTTGTTTTTTCTGAAACATGGCCATGGCAAAAGAAAATAAACCTTTAAAAAAGATTGTGATATTGACCTCTTAATACCTCTCAAACAGATATTAAGACATTCAGGTGTTTTATCTTGTGCATCATGTTGTTCTCAGTGATAAACTAAAATATAATAAGTATCCTCAACTGTGCTGGCTTTATCTCAATTTGTAGGTATTCAAGTGCTGGAAACTTGTTCATGTTCTGATATGGTGGAGTTTCCAGTACTTTATACATATATATATATGATCAAACCAGGCTGTACAAGTTATTCTGATATAGAAACAAATAGTGGTCTTCATCAATGTTGGTGTAACAGATAATTTTTCATACAAGTTTGTTAGATGAAATAAAAAGCATAAGCAACATGACTGGTCCTCTCTTTGTAGAGATGTATTAATCTGACTATAGTTAAGTTTCACACAGCTATTTGGCACAGAATAAATTTTGCCTGTAATAGACAGAATGATAAAATTTAAGACCCTTTTCATCTATGGCATTTCCTTTGCAAGCAGTACTTTGGTATACATTAATGCAATGATTACACTAAGAAAAATCTTGACACTACTTTCACTGATACATAAAATTGCAAAAGCAAAGAAAATAATATCAGAAATAAAGCAAATAGGTTGCAACAAATGCCATGCAGACTAAGTACATAGTGATGGAGTGAGGGGCTGTGGGAAAAGCCTCTCGGTTAGAAAAGATTTTGATTTATTTGGCAATGTGGTTGCTTGGTGTTAAATTAAGATTTGAAAAAAAGGACAAACCAGACAAAGCCATAGATTAATCTAAATTTGGGAAAAGGAAAAATAAATGGAGGATCGCAGACAGCTGGTGGGTATTTGGGGGTTAATGTCTGGAGACTAATGAGTATTTTTTTTATTCAACTTGACATGTGACAATGACATACATTACTCAAAGTCAAAAGTATATTAAATGGTCAGTTGTTAGTGATTTCTGGAAGACAGAGGACTGCCTTTAAGATTAAAAGTTATACCGTCTAAAAACGAACAATGAAATGAACTTTGTTAACCCCTACAACAGTGCTCACAAGAAACACTATTGACAAACTGGAGGACAATAGGGAGAGATGCCACAGTAAAAGAGGACAACTTATTTTGAAGGTTATCTAGCCAAAGTGGCCTCTGAGATACAGCATTCAAAGCATTCCCTCTCCTCCAGACAATACAGATGAAGTCTTGGGGCCCTGGGGAGGTTAAGCATGAATAATCTGTGCAGAGGGTCCAAGGGTGGAACCTTCAATAGAGGCTGAGGTAAGGTTACTTATAACATTGTGAAAACATGCAGGGCTCATGCTTGGGTGATGCCCATTTCCATAGATTTATCAAAAGCTTTTAGTAGACCTTTCAAAAGTAGCATTTCCAAATGCAGAATTTTAATTTGGTAGACATTGCCGTTAAAATTTGTCAAGATGGTTTTGACCCTTTTCTTTTTGTTTTTAATGTATCACTGTATTATATTTACTGTATATCAGCCTGTTTTACCCTTCATAATTTCTGTTATACTTCACACTCTACCCTACTATCAGGACTATCAAAGCAAGACTGTTACGTGAACAAGGAATTCTACCAATCAAAAAAGTTATAATACATCTGTAGCATACATATAATTGTTGCTGATTATTATATACTAATCTCATGAATGTGACATACACTTTTAGAAAGAAATATTGGTTAAGCCTCCAGTCAAATTAGAAACCGTTCCATCTAGACTGTTGTTCCATGAAAACCTGGGTATTTGTTACACTGGCTGTGATATTACCGATGTACTAACAATACACTTCGGAAGTTTCTCTAATGGGTACTTCTGCAAACAATCCTACCACAATATATAGAGGTTTGTTAGCGTTCTCACTTTAAGACATGGATGCAACTGCAAACACTATACAGAGAAAATTGGGCTATTCAGTGAATGGCAAGGTAGGGCTGGACTTAAGTCTGCAGAATATGTTGCAACATATTTTGGTGTAGTTTTAGTTTCCCACAGCCACATGGTAAAAGATGAAAATTGCCTGTAATGGATAGAATGACCAAAAATAGGAAAATTTCATGGTTAATCTTTATGGTATGGATGCACTAGGCTTGGGCAAGTTGATGACAATATTCTTGTACAGGAGAAAAATTGAAGTCATCAGTACAAGAAATCATCTGCAGACATGAAAGGTAGCACCCCAAATAAAGGGAAAAGATCATGGAAAGTACCATTAAGAGCTGAAGTCCAGTTGGTGTTCCCAAGTCTTACTTCTGTCTTGTTTTGCATACCGAGGTGAAGACAATGTTTCCCCAGAGGGTTATGGGCAACCCTCCCTTCAGAGTCGCTCAATCATGTCAAATTAGATTGTCGAACAAATTTTGTGATGTGGAGTTGGGGACTCTGTGTCTGTTCCATAAAGAATTACCCTTTTCATTTATAGTACTTCCTTACAGTTGATAATTAGAAAGTTATGCAATATGTAAAACTATGGTATACATAACGTGAAAATGTGAAGATGCCATTCTAAAGAAAGGGATAAACTACACTCACTGATATCTGAAATAACCAGAGAAGGCAAAGAATGATGTTAGAAGTAGAGAATATCGATTGAAACTAATGCTAGGTGCAGAGCAAGTTCACACCAACTGTGAGTGGGGGTCTGGGGCCAGAGCCCCAGATAGTGAGAGTGGATGGGGGTCTAAGGGCTTAGGCCCCCAGGTTAGGAAGGGGTTTGGTTCATAGGGTGATGTTTTAAGATCCCCATCCCTAATAATAGCTGGACCAAGAGAGACTTAAGCTTACTTGGTAAACAATTACCAATGCTTTTGTTTGTATCATTTGCAATGGAAAAAAGAAGAGATTCAAGCACATTATAATTTGAAAGGATAATTCCTAAATTGGATGGGAGAGTGAAACTAAAACACTACCTTTTATTTTATTGCTAATGCTATATTTGATTGTCCTTGTTGAGTAGTTTCCTCCTCTTCATGACAATGACTGAATTTTCCCTATCCTAGTATGGCCTCTATGCAAATAGATACTATACTGTGACAAAATACACTGCTTCTCTTTGTTATAAAGCACTTAACTGCTTAACAGAATTGTGACACCAACTCAAACATCAAGTTCCCACAACCTGCTGGATGATGTGGGGAATGGGGGTTGCTACTTTGGAAAATTAATGTACTGGAGATCAACAAGATCTATATTTTACAGGAAATGTTATATTCTCATCCTATATGGTGCAGTTATCAGCATGAAAGGAAAAAAGATGAGTGCATGGTTAATTTTTATGGTATGGATACACTATACTAGGGCAAATTGAAGAGGATATTCTTCTAGTATTAAAAGTTGCAGTATCAGTACAAGTAATATGCAGAAATGACCAGTAACACCAAAAGTAATGGGAAAAGTCACCACTCAAGCATTAGATTGTTGGTTAAATTGAGGATAGTCAGTGACAATGCATCTATTGTAAGGAATTACCAAGTGCACTTACACGTGCCTATAAGTATATAAATATTTTACTGCAACCAAATTTACATAAGTATATACTACCTAGGGAAATCATTAGGGGGTCTGGGGGTAAAGTCTCTAGGTTTGGATTTTGTGAGTTACAGGCAATCTTCAAGGTAGTTTGTGTTCAGGATGGGGTTCATTAATTCACTCGAGTTTGGAGGTCTCTGATGGATGGATGTATTTTTGTACTTTTAACATAGTTTTCAATGAAAATGAACATTAAATTCTTCCTGATATCCAATTTTGTCTGAGTGATATCCTTTACACACAACTTGGAACAAAATCAGCTACAATTTATAAGCTTTGCTGAGAGATTTCTGATACCCATCAGAAAGAGACTTGTTTCCATGTAGTTAAATGCAGTAGTTATTACACAAAAATTAAACTTCCAGTTCATGAAACTGAAATTGGAAACATCTCGTTTGTTTACAAACACACTATCATACTATTTCCAACGACATTATTATTTTGGCACATACAATTTTGTGCCGTACTACTTTCCTTTAGATGGAAAATGTTGCATAAAAACTGTTCCAGTGCACAAATAAATGCAAGCACTGG
This sequence comes from Penaeus monodon, assembly GCF_015228065.2. Taxonomy (NCBI): domain Eukaryota; kingdom Metazoa; phylum Arthropoda; class Malacostraca; order Decapoda; family Penaeidae; genus Penaeus; species Penaeus monodon. The sequence goes on from NC_051401.1 coordinate 17,986,407, forward strand.
CTGTGTTTTCATCCAAGTAGTCTTAATTTAAACTGCAATACCAGACAAGTCCCTCTGGGCTACATTTAGACAATGGCTCTCAAGGCATACAGCTGAGGATCTGGTGGTATAAGTGTGGCATACAGGGTATATGCATTCTATCTTGGTATCCACTATCCTGCTAAATACGGGCACGATGAAGGAATAAGGTACCCGACAATAAAGCATAAACTCTTCATAAACATTACTTCCACTTAGACCTTAAACACTATTGCATCACAACTCTTGCAGGAAATACCAAGAAGTTCACATCATGTCCTCCAAAAGCCCAGAAGAATAAAAAATGGGGAAAAAATCCCCATCAACTGATAAGAATTTCTACAAAACAAACAAAACTCATACGGATACAAAGCCTAAAAAATGAACAATTTCACATTTAGCAAAATGATGATAAACGCAGCGGGAAAAACATGAGAACGACTATGTAGGCCTACCATGCTTGTTATGCACAACTAAAGATTTTTCGGACTACGAAAACACACCGTGCTCTACCAAACGATATATAACAAGGTGGAACGAACACTTCCAAAAGCCATTATCAGCCACAAAAACATTATTTATCTCACTACAATACACAACAAAGGCGACTCGAATTTCAAAACGGAACCGAACACACCCGGTAAAAATACATATATAGCTTAAACGGACATTATTTCCCACGTAATTCACTAAGAAACCTCTACACATTCACTCGCATGCTCTACTGTACTTAATGTTTACGAAAGCAAGACCAAAGAGCGTAAAATAAGGGCACATTACCTGTCCTACAACTTTAAGTTTGATGTATTCGTTCCCTTCCCCTTCTGGCTTGGCGTCCTGCAGGAGAGGGAGATGAAAAAAGCCTTAATATCTCGTTATTTCACACTATTTCACGTCTTTCGAGGATTTCATCTTCGCCACAATAAAGGAAAGAAGCTGCCCGATCGCTCAGGGTGCTCGTAAAAGGCGTACTTACAGTGTTATCAGACATTATTGATGAATTTGTTGGAGGAACGCGTGGTCTTCTTCTCCGCGAACAAACAACAAGAACCCAAGTGCAACATCCGGGAATTCGAGAAACAAAGATGGCCGACTCTTTTGGCGCCAGATTCGAAAGCGCGTGGGGGCACTTGCTTATCTTTTTCTCATTTACTTTTACTTTTTAAATTTGCTGGTGTCTTCTTTTGTTTGGTTTGTTTATTTCCGAGAGGAACATTTTGATTTTCATCTAATTTTGTCCTGAGGTGTTTGGTTGCTTGTTCCAAACCTTTTATGTAGTCAGACTCGAATGCAAACGCGAGCGATTTTTTTTCCATAATATATCAGCATGCTTTTCAATTTCTGTGGTATATTTAATTTAGAGAACCATTTTTTTCTATGGGAGATGTTTCGGTATATTTTTTAGGTTTAGTCTCTAAGTGCATTGGGTTTTATTTCCGACAGGGTATGGCTTTGAGATTATACTTTTATCAATAAAGAATGCAGCGTTGCCATTTTCTATGAGATATTTTTTTTTGTCTTCGGCTAACGGCGAAATAGAAAACGGAGGAAGTTGTTGGACACTTCATTGCTTATGAAGCTGACATTCAAAAATCATCAATACCAATAACTAAATCACTCCCATATAATTATCTCCAGAGGTTACTAAATATCTAAACTCCCGCCAAATACCGCATTCATCGATAACGGGCCCGACATTCAGCTCGGCGGGAAACTGACGTGACTCTTTAGAAGTCTTTCAAACGGATCACGTCCCGGATGAGAGAAAATCCTTGAATTCAGTCGGACTCGGAACCCAAACGCCCACGCGCGCCAAATTCGAAGTTTTATTAATATTGCTGAAATGTTTACTCGTTATCTTTTTAATCGTGATTTATGTTTTATATTGAGTACTGGTTGCATTCTTATATCATCTTACTTTCTCACCTGCAAAAGTTTTAAATTGATAAAGGCAATACTCTCTGCTTCGAGACACCCATACCATTGAAAAATGTCCAAAGGCGTTTTCCATAGAAATAAAAAGGAGTAAATTAGAGAAATAATGAAATTTTTGAAAAGGACTGAACATTGATAAATCTATAGTTGGTCTTTTATCTATTCATTTATGCACTGCATTTCAAAATACGAGGATTACAGCGTATAAGCCACAAGGAAACCAAATGTATAGGCAAAGCGTAGGGATAGAATTTAGCAACACTTCTACAGAAAATTAAATCAATAACCACCTCTAATTAAAAAAAAAATCATGTTTCTTTTCACAGTTGCTTATCACATAAGTTTCATGCTAATCATCTACGATAAATTTTATGTACAAAACCGAACACGATTTGCATTATGGAGAAAAAGAAAAAGAAAACGTGATTTGTGTCCATGCTAACCTATTGACCTACTTTCCCCCGGCAGAGAATATGTCCTCTTCTTTCTTTCGCGGGTTTTCTCACTGAGTTTCGGGCGCAGTTCTCTTCTGATTATTAGTTTCGACTGGTTTCGGTTTATGAGAAGATGGTGTGGAGGTGTATATCTCTGTCTCTGTCTGTCTGTCTGTCTCTCTCTCCATTCCTTTCTTCTCATCCCTCTTATTTGTCCCGGTTTATAGGAATAGGGTGTAGAGGTATTTCTTTCTCTCTCTCTCTCTCTCTCTCTCTCTCTCTCTCTCTCTCTCTCTCTCTCTCTCTTTCTCTCTCTCTCTCTCTCTCTCTCTCTCTCTCTCTCTATATATATATATATATATATATATATATATATATATATATATATATAAATATATATATATATATATATATTCTTCCCTCCCTCCCGCCTGTCTCTTTTCTCCTTCCTCTTTCTTTCCTCTCTCCCTCTTCATTTCTTTATAACCATGTAATGATTTATACCTATGTAATTCTTCTTTTATGGTTGCATAGCCTGATATTATTATAATAATTATTATTATTATTTACTTCTCCTTGTTGTCCTTTATCATGATTTTTATTACTTTTGATATTGTCATTATTATCATTACTATTATCATCATCATCAATATTATTATTATCATTATCTTCAGTATTATTATAATCATTATCATTATTATTATGCCGTCGTTGTGTTGCTTAATTCTATTCATTATCATAATTCAGTTTTATTATTTTATCATTATCATTACACATACCCGTGAGAGCACATGCAAAACAACACATTACGAATCTTTAAGGACCCTATTTTAAGTCTACTGTCATCATTGTTATAATGTATTATTATTATTATTGTGACAGTTATTACTACAATTACTACTATTGTTCTTACTATTATCACTATTATAATTTATATTGTTATTATCATTGTTGTTGTAATTATTATTATTATTATCATCAATATCATTCTTTCTCTTCGATGCAAGTAACCTGCACTGAAGTAGTTAGACCGTCAATTTATACCAGAGGCTCTCAAGCTTTTTATTTAACTCGTCGACCCTCAATGGAGTTTGAAATTTTCTATGATCCCCATAGCTTTTAATATATATAGTAGTAGCAGTACTAGTACTAGATGTTGAAATAAAGTATGATGAAAATGAAACAGCAGTCATTATGTCTACTACAAATAATTTTCAACTTCAAGTCACAATGATCAGTTTACGAACAATATAGAAAGGAGAGTGTACTGAACCAAAGTCATAGACATTGCTCTGAACTACCGGCTTTCTTGTATGCGAGAGAGGCGGTCTGGGGTGAATGGGGGGGGGGGGTGTTCACGCGATCAGCACGGGGCGCAGACAGGAATACGTCATGTACGGACTGTAGAGTTGCGAGAGACAATGACGTGTAAGGGTTTGTTTGAACGTTATGTTGCCAGAGCTTCTGAAATTTCTGAAGATATATTAAATTTTTTACCTAATGTCTGAATTTAAAGAGTTATTATAATTATTATTTTTATTCTAACACTGCTGATATTCCTCTGATTTTTTAAAGATTGTTATCGAGAATTTAAGATTGTAGGCGTGAATGGTCCTTCGACCTCCATTTATCATTCAGCGATCCCCTGGTTACATGAGTATTCTAGGGTGGTGGGGTAGGAAAGTAAGAATGGAAGGGGAAAGGAAAAGGGAGAAGAAAGTGGGGAGAGGGAGGCGGAAAAGGGACTTAAAAAATATTATTATTATTATTATTATTATAATTATTATTATTAATATTATTCCTATCATCATCATTATATCATCATTACATGTCTACCATCATCATTATATATCTACCATTATTATTATTATTATTATTATTATTATTATTATTATTATTATTATTATTATTAGCAGTGTCCATTGCAGAAAAGTCTCGTGAAAAACACTTGCACTTGAACTGAGGGCCATTTGACTGACCTCTGTATGACCTTTTGCTTATGATTAGTGGGGCAACGCAGGTCACTCCTATAGGTGTACAAACCTTCAATTATTTAATTATTTGTGATAACGAGATCGAGTATCTAACGCTACCATTGACATTAAAACGCTGGTTCTCACCCTAAGACAGAGAAGACACAGGTCAGAAATAACAACAGAGAGGTCAAAACAGGTCATGTGTGCAGGTATCGCATAGATTAGTGAGTGTTTGTGTCGCGTGGCCTTGGCTAGTGCATTCTGTTGTATTTGCGACCTGTGAATAGTGAATAAATGTAAGGGTGGAACCTTTTTCCGGGTTACGCTACCATCGCTAAAAGTTCAGCTGGGGACATTATTATGATCATCATCATCATCATCATCATCATCATCATCATCATCATCATCATCATCATCATCATCATCATCATTATCGTTATCATTATTAATTTTTTATCATCATTAATTTCTTTATTGCTTTCATCACTATTAACATCATTATCAATATCATTATCATTGATAATAGTAATAACAGTAATAATAAAAGTAATAATAATAACAATGATAATAACAGTAATAGTAATGATTACAATAATAATAGTAGCAATAATAATTATTATATCATCCCTGTTATTAGTAATTATCACTATTATAATTATTATTGTTACCATTGGTATTATTATCATCATCATGATTATTATCATTATTTTTATCATTACTAATATTATCATCATAGTTCAAATAATAATGATAATAATAATAATAATAATAATAATAATAATAATAATGATAATAATTATAATAATAATAATAATAACATAATGATATTAATTAAAATAATAATAATATAATAATAATAATAATAATAAATAATAATATAATAATAATGATGATGATGATGATGATGATGATGATGATGATGATGATGATGATGATGATGATAATGATGTATAAAAATAATAATAATAATAACAATAATAAGAATAAGAATAATCTTCATTATCATCACCATCATCATCATCATCATCATCATCATCATCATCCTCACAATGACGATAACAATAACAACCATTGTTATATAAAAAAAAAAATGAGTGACAATAATAGTGATAATGATAATAATAACAACAACAATGATAAAAGATAATGCTTAATATCACTATCTTTTTTGTGATTTACTACTATATTATAATGATCAGCACATCACCATTACAATCATTATTAATATTAATATCATTCTTTCTCTTCGATGCAAGTAACCTGCACTGAAGTAGTTAGACTGTTA
>NC_051401.1:17999554-18004554 GCF_015228065.2 Penaeus monodon
ATATATATAATTAATATAAACATTATTTTACATATATCTCATATTATATATATATAATATATATATATATATATATAATTATATATATATAAAATATAATATATATATATATATTATATATAATTAAATTTTAAAAACACCAAAAATAATATTAATATATATATATATATTAAATTTTAAATATATATATATAATATATTATATAATAATATATATATTTTAAAAAGAGAGAGAGGAGGGGAGAGAGAGAGAGAGATCATACAAATATACATACATACATACATTAAATTTAATATTTAAAATTTTATATATTAATATATAATAATATATATATATATATAATTTTTTTCCCACAAAAAATAATTGTTTTTTGGATATATACATATATAAAATAATATAATATATTATATATATATTATAATTATAATAGTAAAATATAAAATTTTTATATATATATTATATATATATAACAATTAATATATATTATATAAATAAAATTTTATACATATAATATTTTTAAAAATATAATATAATATATATATATAAAATTATATATTAAATTTATATATATATATATATATATATATATATATTATGCATATATAATAGTAAAAATAATTATATATATAATATATATATATATAAATAATATAAAATATTTAAAAAATTTTTTTTTATATATATGGTGGTGTGGTGTGTGTGTGTGTGTTGTGTGTGTGGTGGTGTGTTTTATGTGTGGTGTGTGAGAGAGAGAAAAGGGGAAAGTGAGAGAGAGGGGGAAAGAGGGAGAGAAAAGAGGAGGAGAGAGAGGAGAGGAGAGAAAAAGAGAAGAGAGAGAGAGAGAGAGGGGAGAGGAGAGAGAGAGAGAGAGAGAGAGGAGGAAAAGAGATAGAGAGAGGAGAGAGAGAGAGAGAAGAGAGAAAAAGAAAGAAGAGAAGAGATGAAAAGAGATGAGAAGAGAAGAGAAGAGAAAGAAATAGAAAGAGGAGAGAGAGAGAGGGAAAAGGGGAGGAGGAAAAGAGAGAGAGAAAGAGAGAGAGAAAGAGAGAGAGGAAGGGAGAGGAGAAGAGAGAGAGGGAAAAGAGAAGAGGGAGGGGGAGAGGGGAGAGAGAGAGAGAAGAAAAGGAGAGAAGACAATGAGAGAGAGGAGAGAGAGAGAGAGAGAGAGAGAGAGAGAAAAAGAGAGAGAGAGAGAGGGAGAGAGAGAGAGAGCACCCCGACGGGACCGACACACCCGCCGCCTCCCTCAGTGCTCCCACAACCGTCGTCGAGAGGGAACGTGTCCTTTTTCGCTCCCCCCGATTCCATGCCCCGCCCCCCGCGCGCCTCCTCCTCCTCTCTGCGCTCTGGTAAGACAGTGCCACTCTTCTACTTTCAGTTATTCTCTTTCATTTATCGGTTCTTCACACGTTCTTCCTGGCCTTTATTTCTCTCCGTCTCTCTCCCTCGATTTCTCGCGTCTCCCCCCTTTTTTTTATTTGTTTCCCCGCGCGTGCTCTCGTCCTTTTACGGTCCAGGGCAGGCTGATTACCTGGTTGGCACGGTGTTGGCAGAGTGAAGAGGAGGCGCCCCTTGTCTCGTCTGAAATGTGTTTTTCGCTTATTTACTGCCGGAATATATATTTTTTTATATAAGGGTTTCGAGAGGATAAGCTGTATTTTGTTTTGTTTAGAGATGTTTCTTTCTTCACCCTTTATATGATTGTATAAATGTACTATTGTATTTCGAAATGTGAATGTATGTCATATTCCATTCCTGGAAAAAAAACATATTATTTTATTTTTATTTAGGATGTATTATGTCCGATTCATATTTTCACCGACGGTCTATTTTGTTCGTGGGCCTCACCGATAGAAACATTATAATTTTTATATTTTGTTTTCCCCTCGCATTTTTTTTTTTACCCACATTACCTCGTAACCAGGATCAGAGTTATTTGTTGATCAGAACTGGCAATGCATAAAAATCAGACTGCATCAGCAGTGTTGCAATGTGAGGTAGAAAGTGCACTAAAATTGAGTGAAGTGACGTCACTTCCCCCGAATCCCCCATCCCCCGGTGGATTTTGACGCATTTTTGATCCGATGAGAGCGCGCGGGTGGGGGGATGATGGACCCAAGTTTGCAAGTTTTTAATAATATATAAATATATAATAATATAATTTTATTATATTATATATATACAATATTAAATATAATATAATAATATATAATAAATTGTTATATATATATATATATATAATATATAAAAATTATAAATATATATAAAAATATAATATAATATAAATAATGTACACCCACACACACACCACACAAACATATTGATATTTATATATATATATAATTATTTTAATAATATATATATATAATTATATAATATTATATATATTATATATATAAAACACACACACAACACAACACAACACACAACACACTATATATAAATATATATATATATATATATATAATTTTAATATATATAATATATATATTTATATTTTTTTTTAATATTATATATATATATAATATTTATATATAATATAAAAATAAATACATTTTATATATATATGTTTTGGTTGTGTGTGTGTGTGTTGTGGGGTGGGTGTTTTGGGGTGTGTGTGTGTGTGTGTGTGTGTGTGTGTGTGTGGTGGGGTGGTGTGTGTGTATACATCTATGAATATACACGTGCGTACAGACTTGAGGCACAATACAATTCAAATACAAAACGCAGGCTTCTTGTTAAATACTTAAGATTAGAATTATAGTTTTACATTTTCCCAAAAAGTTAATTTTTTCCCCCAAACCATCTGGACTTGAAATACAGCCGCTTCATGTTGGGCTGGAAATTCCTGACAATTTTTTTTCAGCTTAAAAACTAATAACTAATAATCTCTCTCTCTCTCTCTCTCTCTCTCTTATCTCTCTCTCCTTCTCTTTCTTTATCTCTCTCTCTCTCCTTCTCTCTCTCTCGTCTCTCTCTCTCTCTCTCTCTTCTCTCTCTTTCTCTCTCTCCTTCTCTCTCCTCTCTTCTCTCTCTCTTTTCTCTCTCTCTCTCTCTCTCTCTCTCTCTCTCTCTCTCTCTCTCTCTCTTATATATATATAAAATTTTATTATATATATATATATAAATTTTTGTATGTTGGTTGTGTGTGTGGTATTGGCATTATATATGTTAAAACACAACATATAACATTACAATACTATACAATATAATATATATATTATATAATATATATATATATATATATATATATATAATAAATTAATCTATAATATATATATAGCGCCAAAACACAACACACACACCCACCACACAACACACACACACACAACATAATTTTATATTTATATATAATATATATATATATATAATATATATATATATACAATACCACACACACAAAACCACCACACCACACACACACACACACACACCCACACAACACACACACAAAATATATATATAATATATATATATTAATAATATAAAATTATATATATATTTAAAATATAATATTTATATATGTGTGTGGGTGTGTGTTGTGGGGGGTTTTGTGGTGTGTGTTTTGTGGTGGGGTGTGTGTGTGGTGTGTGTGTGTTGTAGATATATGTATTATATATAAATAATATAATATATATAATATATATATATTATATAATTAATATATTATATTAGGGGTGTGTGTGGTTGGTGTGTGTGGTGTGTGTGTGTGTGTAGGATGTGTTAAAATGTATATAATATATATTTTATATAAATATTTTAATATATTTTATATCTACATATTTTTATATATTAATATATAATATAAAATATAATTATAATATATATATTATATTATATATGTGTGTGGTGTGTGTGTTGTGTGTGTGTGTGTGTGTGAGTGTGGTGTTTGTTTGTGTGGTGTGTGTGGTGTGTATATTTTATATATATATAATATATATATTAAAAATAAAATATATATATAATATATATATATTTATAACACACATGGGGGCCGCGGTGGCCCAGTGGTTAGAGAATCGGTCAGAATGGCAGACGGCAATCTGAGTTCGAGGGTTCGAAGTCACCGACCCGGGGCTTGTACCCTTGGGCAAGGAATTCACCCCGATTGCCTACCAGCCCCCTGGGGGCAAAACCAGCCCAAGTCAGGCCGTCCCCAGAAAACCGGGTAGAATAGAGAGAAGATTACCTAAAAGGTAAAACACCCGGGACCCCCGTGGAAAGGAAACTGGGGACCCTACCATTATTCACTCCAAGAACATCACAACATGAAACTACAATTAAGTATCATGGCTGTGACCACGCGGCTCAACACATGAACCTACCGTCAAAAAAAAAAAAAGTATATATATACACATCCATATATATATATATATATATATAATATATATAATATCCAATATCCTAACCTATACTTATACCTACTATACTATATATATATATGTATAATTATATATATATATAATATATATATATATATATATTATATGTATGATATAAATAATATATATAATATATAGATTATCGTGTGGACACGGGGTCCACACCGCGGATCCCCGGGGTCCGTATATATATATATATATAGTCTATATATATAGTATATATATATATATATATATATATATAAATATATATGTATATATATATAAATATATATATATTTATATATATATGCATAAATATATATAAATATGTATATATGTGTGTGTGTGTAGTGTAATGGTAGTATTGATACTGGAAATATTGAAACTACTACCAAGATTGGTGATAATGATGGTGGTAATGATAGTGATAACAGGAATAATATTTATGATAATAATGGTAGTAATAATGATGATAATGATAGTTGATAGTGATAATAACAAAAAAAATATGATAATGATAATGATATTACCACTTGTAATATTACTACTATAAGAAATAATAATAATGTACACTGATAATGCTAATAATAATGCTGCTGATGATAATAATGATATCAACTATAATAATGATAACAC
>NC_051401.1:18044554-18049554 GCF_015228065.2 Penaeus monodon
TTTAATTTCCACAGGGATCTTTGCTTAAGTCATCATTAGTTATTATATAATTATCTTCTTGTGCACATCCTATTAGTAACCTTTAAGAAAATATTTTTTATGGAAATCCTTGACAAGAATAAGTGAATGGTTTTCCCTCTATCAGAATAATTGTAATTATAATAAATAAAAAAAAAAAATACTACCTTGCATTATTGAATTAATCCATCTTTAATAATTTATTTAAAAAAAAGTCATCATTAATACATATGATCTGTCAGCAATACCAACTAAATTATTGTAAATGTCAAAGTTGAGTTATTATAGAAGTAAATGATTATTAAACATTATCATATTAATGAAAAAAAAAAAAAAATAAAAATAAAAAACACATCTCCCACCATCAGAAACCAGTAGTATATGAATACGTAAAGAAAATCATCTTGGCATTCATTATCCATTACAACACTGTAATGTCTTGTAATAAAATCACCTCTGTACAATAAACACTCATCATTCAATGCTAAACTTTTAAAAAATCATCAACAATATAAAATTCTACCTTGTTGCGATTGTCTACAGCCTACATCTTAAAACATCTATATACAAAATATACACTTCCATGAGTTTTTCTCTATTCTTTTCATTTTTCAAAAATAATGTAACAGGTCTGGCATAATTTATGATTACAAAATAAAAGCAACTCTCTCTTTCTGTTTTTGTTTTTTTTTTTGTTTCGTTTTTGTCGTGGAATGTACCATAGTTGATAATTCCCTCCTCAACCATACATCAGGTATAAAAATAATGCCACTTAACTCCATACAAGGTGAAAGGCACTTATATGAAAGGAATGGTGAGATTTTAATTCATCTCCTGTAGAGATATACTTCTCTGGTTTTGAATATTGATGGCTCATACCTGGGGGGGGAAAAAATATATATATATATATTGTAATAAAACAATAAAATACTTACAAAATCCATATTAACAAATAGGCAATGAATTAAAATTAATCTAAGATATTAAATTTTGTAATTTACATCAGATCTCATTAAAAATAACCAGAAAAATAATTATTAGTATTTTACATATTAATTCATCGTTTTGTTGATTCATCTATTACTTTCCTCTGACGTCATTCACACTACTTACTTAATTTACTTATCTTACTCATTTATTCATTCCTCAATTCATATTTTCATTGTAACAAATTCATATAATTCTCCAAAATAAACTAAAATCACATCTCCATCAACCTACCAACTTCTTTACGAGAGCAACGTTGCTAAAGGCGTCGATCTGATCCTAGTCTTCTCATCGATCTCTATCATGCTCTGCAAACGCTGGACTTCTAACATCAACTGGGAATTGGATGCTTGCAGGATCTCAATGCGCCGCTTGCTCTCCATGTTCTCGCTGCTCAGTTTCTCCACTTTTCTCTCCAGGGCGTCCATGTACTCCTTCTTCTTGCGACGGGACTCCTGGGCTGAGATCTGTGGTGAGGGAGAGGAGGAAAACCATTGCTATTTAGAGGAAATTGAATAAGGGAAATAAAAGAAAAAGAAAGAAATAAAGAAAAAAAATATATACATACATATATTCGTAGATATATATACATATATATAATACATATAATGATATATATATATATATATATATAATATATATAATATAATATATAATATATATTAATATATATACTATATATATATATATATATACATATAACATACATACATACATACATACATACATACATACATATATATATATATATATATATATATATATATATATATATATATATATATATATATATATATATATGTATGTATAAGATATTTATAAATTTATACACTTTATATATCTATATACTTATATATATACATATATACACTAATAATAATAATAATAGTAATAGTAATAACAATAAAGTTTTGAATGGTAAAACAAAAAAATAAAAAACATACATAAAAATACAAATATAAGCTAAGTCCATTTATCAACAACCTTTTCAATGTCTGAAAACCCTCTTACCCTGTCATTAAAAGAGAAAAAAGAGAAAAAAAGTCATTAAAAATGTTACACTGACCTTATTCTTGATTTTTCTTCTGATTTTCTTGAGCGACTTCTCTTCGCTTTTGGTGAGTGGGAGTCTGCTGGGGACACTGTAGCCCTCTGAGAGCAAGGTCCTCTTTTCTTCCTCTGTGAGATTGATGACTCCCGTTGCTCCTTTCTGTGAGGGGAAATTGAAGGTTTAAGAGCTGGGAGTTTGTTCTCTTTTCTATCTTTTATCACCTTACTAGTTTACTGTCTGTAGTTAATTTAGTGTGTTGTAAATGCATACCATTATTGTTGCTATATTACCATATGCAGTACCACTTTCAAACACAAACACTTTATAAAATGCATAACTTGATGCTATATAGAATGATTCTGTAGTATGGACAACAAAATATTTTTTTCTAATCACTGACAGGAACCTAAATACAGAAAATGAACACAGATTACACAAAAATAAATCCACACTCCTTACCGGCTGTGATGAGATAAGTGGAGTGTTAATTGGGTTTCTTGAAGAGACAAGAATGCGTGCTGTTCCCTTGCGAGGATTTGCAAATTGTGGAGTGAGAGTTTCATATAAAGGAGGTGTGCGGGGAGGGGACTGTCCGCCACATTCACTATCACTGCTTGAGCAGGAGGGGGGTGTTGGAGGCATGTAGAATCCTGGAAAGATAATTTTTTCCTTAGTTTTTACTTACTTTAGTTGATAGGTATCTTTGAGGTATGAGACTTCCCAAACTGTGTGTGTGTGTGTGTGTGTGTGTGTGGTGTGTGTGTGTGTGTGTGTGTGTGTGTGTGTGTGTTGTGTGTGTGTGTGTGTGTCTGTGTCTCTGTGTGTCTGTGTGATATGGAGATATACTGAAATGTGTGTACATATTAATGTTCAGTGTATATGTATATACACAAAATACATGTACAGTGATCTACAAATGTCTTCTCCTATATTCAATGCTGTTAACTGATATATCAAAGAAAGTTACATTAACAAATCATCATATCAATTCCACCAACTCACCTGTGTCAGATGATGATGCAGTAGACACGGAAGAAGAAGATGATGCTGAAGGAGAGGAAATTGTCACTGCAGATGTTGTAGGGAGCTTCAGTGTGCGAGATGTTACACTGAGACGTGTACTTGGGCTGTGGACCATTCCTGTACCACTGCGTTGTGTGACCACTACAGCACTTGGTCGTACCAATCCCATGGTTGTCTGGAAAAAGAATAAAGAAAAATAAAAACATGAAATTAAAGAGTGCCTGTTGCAAATATACTATGTGACATCACTTTGTACATTTTGTAAGTTGCTGAAACTGAACAATAAAAAGGTTGCAAATACAGCATAAATATGCAAATACCTGATCCATTTTTACTTGTTTTAAAAATAAAATGTTATGCCAATTCTGTGTAACACCTGCATCATGATAGTAATCCACTTTTCTTTTCCTCCGGCATTTGCTTTTAATGACATGGCAATGAGACATGTAATAAACAGTTTTGATTATTTTTCAGCACTTTTATAGGATAAATGGGCATGAAGGTAATATTTTCCTCTCTCCTTTCTGGCTTTAGCTGCTAATGATAATCTTGGAATCATGCATTTGATAATTAAAAATCTTAAAAGTATTTGGGATACATAATCAAGTTCTACTAGTTTACATATGATTAGTTAAAGCACATGTCCTTACACCTGTGAGGACTTGAATAATTAGCAAACATGAAAACCACCTGCAACGTTCAGTTATGAACCTACTTATGACATATGTAGAGGGAGGGAGAGAGGGAGAGGAAGAGAGAGGTAGAAAGTGAGAGAGTGAAAAAAAGAGAGAAAGAAAGTGAGAGAGAGAGAGAGAGGGGGGGGGGAACTGAAATTTCACATGAAAAATATAGACATTGAAAATCAAAACAGATAGAAACAAACTAAATGCAAAGGAAACAAATACAACAGAAAAAATAAAACAGACACTCGCATACCTCCAACTCCCTCCCCCCCCCAAAAAAAAAAAGATAAATAAAATGAAAAATAAAATAAAAACAAATAAATAAGTAAACAAGAAAGAAAGAAAAAAACCTCATCTCACCTTAATCGTGGGCACACTGAGCACAGCATTGGACAGAAAGGCCGTCGCGGTGGCAGTTTCCGCGTGGGTGACTTCGTGCGCCGCCGTTCTCTCGTGTCCCACCAGAGGCGACAGAGGGGGAGGGCCCAGGACCTTCTTGCTACTGCCGGGTGCTGTGGCCACGCTCGTTGCGGTGACGATCGTGTTCAGGGATAAGGGGTCTTTGTCGCTCGTCTCTTGCGGGGTGTGGGCGGGTGCGATGCTGTTCTTGGTGATGGTCGAGGGCGAGGTTGAGGTTGAGGACGAGGTGCTGGTGGTCGTCGAGGAGGTGGACGAGGTCGATCCCCCTCCTCCTACTCCTCCGCCACTTCCTTCGGCCTCTGAGATGGGGATGGCGGGGAAGCACTCGCTCTCCAAGTCTGAAATGTTAGAGAGGATATGCTTACTTTTTTGCGGTATTTTATTTTATAGTGTTGCTGTTACTGTTGCTATTTCGATTAGCATCCGTATTATCGCTTTTTCTTCGCAATATTAAGTTTCTGTTGGTGTATAATTATCATTTTTGTCAGATTCATTTATAATATTATTATTTCACTGTATTATCACCTTACTCGTATTTTTCATAAACCTTGTATCAACCAATTCATCGAAACACTTATACATTACACATACCACAGCCAAGAACGAATAAAATTAAAAACAATAACAATAAATCTCACAGAATAAGAGAACAGGAAGAAAGGAACAGATGGTCAACATTAAAGAGATATAAAAAATAGAGGTTCTACTCCGACCCTTCCCCCCCCCCCTCTTTGCAACAGCCCCAGCCCCCACCTTCCTCCCCCTCCCTCCTTCCTATCTTTTCTCCCTCCCTCCCCCAGGCACATTGCAGGCCCCGC
>NC_051401.1:18054554-18069554 GCF_015228065.2 Penaeus monodon
TCCTCCTCCTCCTTCTCCTCCTCCTTCCTCCTCCTCCTTCTCCTTCTCCTTCTCCTTCTCCTCCTCCTCTTCCCTTCCCCTCTCCCCGCCCACCCTTTCCTCCTCTAAACGGCAACCTCTCTCTCTATCTCTGTCTGCCTGTCTGCCTGTCTCTATTTCTGTCTCTGTCTGTCTGTCTGTCTATCTGTCTCTCTCTCTCTCTTTGTCTGTTTCTGTCTGTCTGTCTATCTGTCTCTCTCTCTCTCTCTCACCCTCTCTCTCTCTCTCTCTCTCTCTCTTTCTCGCTCTCTCTCCGTAGTGTCTTTATGGAGGGTAGTATAATGGGGTGGAACTGCAGGCCACACCCGAGGCGCTATGGGCGAAAGAGGGGGAGGGGGAGGGGGGGACTGGTGGGTTAAAGGAAAAGGGTTAAGGGGGATGTTCCTATCGTTTTTATCTGTTTATCTGTTCTCCTTTATTCGGTTTTCTCTTTGTTTCTGTCTGTGTCTGACACTCATTTTTCCTCTTCTTTCACACACACACACACACACACACACACACACACACACACACACACACACACACACACACACACACACACACACACACACACACACACACATAATGAGATCAAAAGTGATAAATACGAGAAGGACTAAAGACAAAATAGAAACAGATATATAGGGTAAAACATAAGAGGTGATAGTAAGAATTCAAATGGAGTAAAACGACGTAAAACAGAAACAAAAAAAAAGAAAAGAAATAAAACGCACATAATAAAAATAGATAGAAAGAAATCAGGGGGGGGCAAGTAAACAGAAGAAAATAAAAGAAGAGATGCAAAAAAAAAAAAAAAATTGCACAGAACAAGCAAAACAAGAATAAGAGAAGAGGCAAGGAGACAAAAAAAAAAAAAAAAAAAAAGTAAACGCAGAGAATGAAAAAAAGAAATCGAAACGAGCCACTCCGGCGCGTGTCTCGAGCCAGCGACGCGTGCCCCGTGTGCTCGTGACGCGGCCGGAGTGAACGCGGCCTTCTTACGAAAATTTCCGTAGTTCAACCGACTCCTTGGGAATTCGAGTTTGAGAATTTTTACACTCGCTGGAATTTATTTATTTGTCTTTCTTTTATTTCATTGTTTGTTATTTATTATCATTATTATATTTTCCCTCTGTTTTTCGTCTTTTGCTTTGTTTTGAGGAAGTGTGGGGTGGAAGGAGAGATGAGAGAGAGAGAAAGAATGGAAAACTGAAGAGTGTCAGGGGATGAAAGGAGAACGGGGAAGCAGAATAGGATGAAGAGAAGGAGGAGGAGGAGATGGAGGAGGAGGAGGAGGAGGAGGAGGAGGAGAGGAGGAGGAGGAGGAGGAGGAGGAGGAGGAGGAGGAGGAGGAGGAGAAGAAGAAGAAGAAGAAGAAAAGAAGAAGAAGAAGAAGAAGAGGGAGGAGGAGGTGGTGGTGGAAGAAGAGAAGAGAATCAGAAGAAGAAGAGTATAAAAGGAAGCAGGAGATAGTGAAGACAATGATGTTGAAAATTGGTACCGATGAACATAATGATTATCACAATTCAATTAGCATAAAGCGAAATTTACGTGACAAATATCAATAACGAAATTAATTAAAATGACTGAGCAAAAAATGTTGGAGAAGGTAATGATTTAATGATTTATGATATAAGAGCAACTGCATTAAATCGATTATAGGACGTGATGATAATAATAATAGGTGATACTACTACTACTTTAATGATAATGATAATAAAAAGAATGATGATAATAATAATAATTATAATGATGATGATGATGATGATGATGATGATGATGATGATGATGATGATGATGATGATGATGATGATGATGATGATGATAATAATAATAATAATGATAATAATAAAATGATAATCATCATCATCATCATAATAGTAATAACAGTAATAATAATAATATCAATATCAATAAGAACAAGAATAACAAAAAAATATAAGAAGAACACTAACAATGATAATGATAATAACAAGAACATGCTATGATACTAACAAATACCACTGCAATACTCTAGCACATCCTTAATAGCAAGTGGTTCTGATAAACGCGCTATACACCTGCTTTCCTCTGCCGGTGCGAGAACACCTGTTGTAGAATGTGCCGAGTGTGTGTACCGTATAATCTGTACTACTGACAAAATTCGGTGTAACATCATGTTTCCTTTTTAAGTCAGTGATAAGAATGAAGGTAACAATGGTAATGGTAATTATGCTAGTGGCAGTAGTTGTAAAAACAATAGTTGTGATCATTGTAATAATAGGAGTATTATAATGGCAATGATAATGGTAATCGTAATCTACTATACCGATCATTTGATATCTGCTTACGTAATCTATAATTATATATTAACTTATTTATCTACCTGTATCTACCTACTTTCTCATGTGACTACCAATCGTTGCGACATCTGCCTAGCTCTAGTATAAGGCACAACTTAATTGTTTATTCATGTAGGCCGGTGTGATTGCACCAGGGTAATGAGTCAGGAGAAGGAACACTGAACTCCCATAACCCCCTACAGGATAACAGCGCCCTTGGCCACACCCCTCTCCCCCCCCTGGCCACTCCCCCTCTCCACACCTCCCTCCCCCTTGGTCAATCTCCCTCCCTCCACTCCCCCTTGGCTACTCCTCCTCCTGCCACCCTCCCTCCCTCTTGGTCACCCTCTCCCTCCCTTCCCTCCCCTTGAGGCTGTATATGCTAGTTGGTGGGGGAGGGAGGCAGGGAAGGAGGGAGAGAGACGGTTATATGTATATATGTATATATATATATATATATATATATATATATGTATATATACATATATGTGTGTGTGTGTGAGTGTGTGTGTGTGTGTGGTGTGTGTGTGTGTGTGTGTGTGTGTGTGTGTGTGTGTGTGTGTGTGTGTGTGTGTGTGTGTGTGTGTGTGTGTGTGTGTGTGTGTGTGTGTGTGTGTATAAATGTATATGTATATGTACATATACACACACACATACATGCATACATACACGCAACATACATACATACATACATACATACATACATACATACATACATACATATATATATATATATATATATATATATATATATATATATATATATAATATATAAGCGATAATATAGATAAATAGGGAGATAGGTAGACAGTCAACTAGATAAGCATAATATCGCAGACGGACAAACAGACACACAAAAAAGCCCGAGGCACAGGCAGGAAAACGAAACAAACAACAAACCGAGAACGACAGAAAGAGAGAGAGAGAGAGAGAAAAGAAAAGAAAAAAAAAAAAAGATCGCGAGCCTGACCACCCGGCCGCCGCGCCACTTTTCATTTCGTTAAGAGTAAAACCTAAGGGCAACCGTGAGGCTCCGGTTCATTAGGAGAGTGTGTGTATGTGTGTGCGTGTGCGTGTGTGTGTGTGTGTGAGTATGCCCCCCTGGCAACGGCGAACGAGGAACCTCACGTCTGGAGCGTCCGCGGCAACCGCCACCTCGCTCCCCTCGGGCCCTCCTCGCCGTCGGCCTCGGGCTTGCGGCGATCCCCACTCGGGTGTGGTTAGGCCGCCCTCTCGGAGGATATGAAAAAAAGGGGCGCGCCCTTCCGACTTTAGAAGGGGAAAAAATGCAACGGCCGCTTTTTCAGAACGGAAAAAAATGGATACTCCTGATGAACTGAAATAAAATCCTTTTTTTTTTTAATAATAAAAATAAAATATATGCTCTTCTTGAGCAGAAATAAATTGTATGTTTCTTATGTACAGAAATAAGATCTATGCTCCTTTTAAACATATATGAAATGCATGTACCCTTTCAAAAAAAAAAAATATATATATATACATGTGTGTATGTATATATATGTATATATATATATATATATATATATATATATATATATATATATATATATATATATATATACAGATAGATATGGACCCTTTTCGATAAAAGAGACATATGCATACTTGAAAATATGTTCCTCCTTTTGAGAAAAAAAAAAAAAAATCTATATTTCTTGTCTCAGTGTGAGGACATGAAAAATAAATGATCCGTTTTTTTATGATAAAAATAAATAAAGGCTTCGGGAAGATTGGCGTTTCTTGATCTGTGGGGAGAAGGTCTTCCCTTTCATATAAAATAAAACGTGTGCTTCCTTCTATATATAATATGTTGCCTTTAAATATCAGAAAAATATCATGTTTCCTTGATATATATATATATATATATATATATATATATATATATATATATATATATATATATATATATATACATATGCATACACACACACACACACACACACACACACACACACACACACACACACACACACACACACACACACATATATATATATATATATATATATATATATATATATATATATATATATATATATATATATATATGTGTGTGTATGTGTGTGTGTGTTTATATATATGTGTGTGTGTGTGTGTGTGTGTGTGTGTGTGTTGTGTGTGTGTGTGTGTGTGTGTGTGTGTGTGTGTGTTTATGTGTGTGCTATCTTTGCGTGTGTGCGCACCTTTTAAATTAAAAATGCATTCCTCTTTCAGACAAGCAAGTTGACTTCTAAATTAAAAGTGCTTGCTCCACTAGATGTTTCCATGGTGATGAGAGTTTTGTCATCTTCGTAGGCGAAAATATATATACCAGTGGATCGTATGTTGTGTCTCTTTTAGGTATGGAAAATACATGCAATATCCTTAATGTTCCTTTTAAAAAGAAGAGTAAAAATTTTCTTTTACTAAATATCAAATATAAAAGAAATGAAATCTTATTGCTCTAGTGATGTGTGATTCGATATCCCTTTTATATAAAAATATAAATGTTCTTATTAGAGAAAAGATACCTATATGATTTATCTTAGAAACAGAAAAGGAGATACTTCCATTCAGCAAAAAATACACTGTCCACTCAATAATAGCAAAAATTAAAGATAAAGAAAATTAGATTAAAGAAAAAAACTCCCTTTTGTATAAATAATGAACACCTGATCAAAAGAGTAATTTAATAAAAAAAAGAAGAAGATAATAATAATAATAAAATCGATCAAAGATCTCCATTGCACGGAAGGTTTACGAATTTTCTGGCGTGGGCTTCCCTTAGATAAAAAAAAAATACTACATTTCATTGGGAATAAAGGGTTTATCAGTGACGTGTAATTGCCCCTCATCTTTGATATAAAAAATGGGCTATAGGTCGTCGGATAATTTTGGGACAATTTTGTATTTTTTTGTTGGATATTCTTTAATTCCGATCACGAGGGTGAGGGAACAGAGAGAGAGAGAGAGAGAGGGAAAGAGAGAAAAAGAGAGAGAGAGAGAGAGAGAGAGAGAGAGAGAGAGAGAGAGAGAGAGAGAGAGAGAGAGAAATGAATAAAGACTCAAAACCCTTGCTAAGAAAATGAAATCCTAAATAAATAACCGCCCTCTCTCACTCCATCTCCCTTCCTCCACCCCCTTCCCCCTCCCCTTATCCCTCCATCCCCATCAACACACCACAGCACTTACGCACCCCCACCTTTCCACCCCGTCACCCCCACCCCACCTTGTCACTCCCCCATCCCCCCACCTCTACTTTCCTACGTGAACCCTCCATGCCTTCTGAAAAAAAAACTAGTTTGGGACCAGAGGGATGCAGCTGCAACAGAGGGGAGGGAGGGGAGGGGGGAGGGGAGAAAGAGAAGAGGGGGGATGGAGAGAACACCGGAAAGTCATTCCGTACCAGTCACAGTGACCTGAGAGCGAGTGACCCGAGAGAGAGAGAGAGTGAGAGTGAGAGTGACAGAGAGAGAGAGAGAAAGAGAGAGGGAAAGAAAGAGAGAGTGAGTGAGAGAGACTGAGAGAGAGAGAGAGAGAGAGAGAGAGAGAGAGAGAGAGAGAGAGAGAGAGAGAGAGAGAGAGAGAGAGAGAGAGAGGGAGAGGGAGAAGGGAAAGGAGAGGGAGAGGGAATGGAGAGAAAGAGGAGAGAGGTAGAAAAAGAAGGGAGAGGGTGGGAGAGCAAGTGAGCAAGAGATAAGGAAAGAGAGATTAGAGAAAACAGAGAGAAAGAAACAGAGAATAAATAGGCAAGAGATCGAAGCAGACACGCATACACACATACACCTTAAAAAAAAAGATAGAGACAGATCTCCGACCCGCGCAACACCCCTCCCCCTCCCCCTGCCCCGCGCCCTGCCCGCCCGTCCAAGCAGATGATGATGAGGGTATGATGCCCGGCGTGAGCATATAACGCGCCGAGTCTCGTGGTACCAGGCACTGTGACCCGCCCGAGCTTAGCTGTGCCCAGGGTACTATCCCCTCCCTCCCTCCCCTTCCCCCTCCACCCTCGTGCCCTCGTACCAACCCCCTCCATTTTCCCCTCCCCCCCTCCCCTTCCCTCCGATACCTAGGTGTACCCCGAGCTAACCTGGACTACATATTGTTGTAATATTTGAGTATTTTCCTTTCTTTTTTCTTATATATATATTTTTTTTTCCTAGCTTGAAGATCTGCATTACATCATTCCATTGATACGAAGGGAAGAGTTAGCACGCTGAGATGTTGCAAAGAGATAGAAAGAGAAAAGATGCACTGAGAGGATAACTCATTCTTAATTTCCTTGTTTACTTTTTCCCTCCTTTCTTTGGTATGTTGCAAGTCGTCATAATTTCGCCTATTACTGATTTCTGGTTTTCTTTTCTTTCAATCTCCATACCCGTTAGTCATCTGTTATCAGAATATTCATCATGGTTATTCTTATTTATGTTATCTTTACATGCAATATCATCGTACTGCATAATTCTCCCATAATCATCGGCACTGCCATAAAGAGCGGAGTAATTATCATTACAGTTATAATCAGGACTAATGTTGACGTTAATCATAAATGCATTAAATCTGCCAGTTTCACCTTGAATCATCTCTTCAAAGAAAATGGATTTCACCAAAAAACAGAGAGAAAAAGCTAGAAAAAATAGCGACAAATAGACAAACTTCGAAATGCATCCTAATGTCCCCTAATCATGACAAGCGACTTAACATAATCAAGCACTTCAGGTCCCGAGCTTGGTATTGACCCTGGTACGGCCAGGTACTTCTATAACACGCCAAGAACAACATAATCGCCGATACCCAATTGGCGCTACCTGCCGCCTACCGTTGCGCTTAAAACCAGTTATTTAATAATTACGCCCGTAGCCCTTCGTCCTCATCTCCGGTCAACATTACGCGCATCAGCTGGCGATTAGTCCTCCTTATAATCCCTCCCCGTCCCCTAATTTCACCCCTTTGCCCTTATCCTTCAGCCTAAGGGAAGTGCAGTTCGGTTCTAAATCCTGCGTAAGTATGGAGGCTCGCTGATGCCTTGTGTCCTTTTTATCTTTCTTTCTCGGCCTGTGTCCGTCCTGGCCTCGCTCTGTCTCTGTGTGTCTGTCGCTTTGTCTCTTTCTGTTAACCTCTTTTTTGTCGCTTTTTGTTTAAAATGAATTTCAGTTTTACCAAAAATCCGACGGCCATGCCCCGAACGCGGGGGAAAGGAAGCCTTGCATTACAACGCCCAAATGATTGTTGTTATTCTCACTTTTGTTTGGCCTCCTGGTGTTTACACGGAACAAAAACGTAATGCGGTTTCCACCCCGAGGAGCCGCCCGTCAGCCATTATGCCGCGTAAATACCAAATTATCCGCGAAACGGCGGGATGCAAGTCGCCTCACCTTGCCTTTTACGCCGACGCTGCTCCTCCCTCCCGAAGGAAAACACACTTGGCGATCGCAATTTCAACTCATAAGTAAAAATGGAGGAATGCGTCTCGTCTCCCTGCCCTTCGACGTGAGCCATTACAAGGCCTGGCCGATTCGGGATCCTGCCTCCGCAAGGACACTCCTCCCGCTGAAGGTCAGCGCCGCGCATGTTATCTCGCTAAGGATACGGCTCGAATTCCACGAGACGCCCTCTGGTTGTGATTGCGTGATGTCTTTGGCGTGCAAGGGTGGTCGAGATTGTTTTCTCTTTTACGATCCGGCAAAAGCAATCTTGTCTTACGTTTGATTAATTTTTAACCGATAAAAAAATTCAAACATGGCTAATGATCAAAATGCATGCAGTGAAAAAAAATCAACAGTTACATAACAATCATGAAAAAAACAATTAAAACCACAAGTCCCCCAAACAGCGGCGCGTATTAATGCCCATTATTTTCCCGCCTCTACTCCTCTCCAAAGTTAGTGTGACGAGGTGAATGTTCAGCACGTAACCCCAGGCACTGGAGTCGCTGCTGGGGGTCTCGCCGTGACGGATGGATCGCCTGCTGACAAAGCGTACAAGGGAAGCGGCGATCGAACCGTAATTAGCACTCTTTGACTTCGAGATCTGTTAATCTCCCGACGCTTCTGCAGTCTGAGTGTATTGACATTTTTATGACGATGCTCTATTCTTTCTATTCCGAGTACATTTAACATTTTTTATTGCGATTCTCTATTCTGTTTCGTCCCCACTTTATAAGCTAGCTACCTCTCCAGCACTCCTCCGATCAGCTCCCTTCGCCTCGACGCCTTGAAACACCGCTCATAAAGCCGGCACTCAACCCTCTAACTACCACCTGTGACCTATGGCTCCCGCAACCGCAAGACACGCCAACCATCACGCCAGCTGGTCACTGACCCTGAAGGAGTCAAAGCCCTTCGAGAATCTTCAATTAAACGCAAGGGGCTGTGCAAGAGGGGGCAGGGGGCAGGGGGTGGCCACATGTCTCCGGCCGGAAAGGGACACCTCGACACGTCCCCGCGAGCCCTTGGTCTTCAGCCTGCTCCTCCGCCTGCCCAGCCCAGCCTTCTTGGACCGTGAGATGGCACAAAAGACGAAGGCCATTGGAGGAGAAGGACAACGTATTCAAAGGAAGAGAGACAGAAGGAAAATCGAGAAGAATCTATTACTACTTTCTTGTGAAATTACATCATATACGCATATATAGGGAGATCCCACCACGAAAGAAAACTCTAAAGGTGATATTCTTTCTTCCTCCTTTTTCAGATTTGAATTCCTCAATAAAAGTCCAACACATATGGCATTAAGAGACATCAAAAGCTCATAAGGCGCGGAGAATAAAGAGCTAATTAAAAGCACAGGGGGCGTGGCGTCGTCGTGCACCGAGCGCACCAGGACGAGGCGAAGAGACGTCGACGGGCCGTTGGCGTTGGAGGCTGCGAGGAGACCGGGTGTCAGTGACCAAGGCCATGCTTCACCTGCGGATATTTTTCTCAAAGCCTGGTGTCTCGTGGGTGTCCGGTGGCCAAAAGCCCCGATATTTACGACGCGTGCCGATGCCCTCTCTTAGGCGGCTGGGTGGTTGGTCGTGCACGCCTCTCCCTCCCTCGATCTCTTTCGCAACCTCTTGATGGCCACTTCTCTCTCTCTCTCTCTCTCTGACTACCTCTCATTATCTCTCCTTCTCTTAATCTCCTAATCTTTATCTTATATTTCTCGAAATATCATTCTTCCTTCGTCTACGCCCCTCTCTCTCTCTCTCTCTCTCTCTCTCTCTCTCTCTCTCTCTCTCTCTCTCTCTCTCTCTCCTCTCTCGACGACGACGACGACGACCGCCACAACCTCAGGCACAAATGTCAAAAATCGCATCTTCTCGACAAAGCGAGATGATTCATACGAGGCGCTCCCTTTCTCAGCGACTTAGGCCGAAAGGGAGCTCGCAGAGGGAGGTCTTCGCGATTTATCTAGGCCCTGGCAGGACTCAAGGTCACAAGGGCATCAGCTCTGGTTTTAAAGAGGCCCATGGTGTAATAACCAATTACGCCCTGATTGGCTAATGTGCTCATTTTTTTCACACTCTTTTCCAAATAGATGCGTTTTGATTAATACACTCGTAAATTAGAAATATAATTCTACTGCAGTATTAGAAAAAAAAAAAAACTGTAATGTACCAAACTGATCTAGAGTCGCAATTAGACAGTCTCTTAATTCAATATCGAAATCAGTTTGTCGATTATCACCTATGGGAAAAGAAGATAATGATATACATATCTTCAAAATACAAGAAAATACCTTGAAAAAAGTCGACAGCCACGTATATTCTACCTTCCTTCACCGTAGAAGTCGTTGACTCCTCATAATAAGACTTCGTCACAATGTTGATGACAAATTATTGACTGATTAGAGACCATATAAAATTGGCCCAAGATGTCCTTCAGATCTCGAGGTATGGTCACTGATCATTATCTCAGAAGACAAATGACAAGGAGCACGTAGACTGATCTGTGTGCGTTGGATTATATGCCTTCATATGATGGACTATTTCGCCCTTTAAATTGGGATTCGATCAAGATGTATCGTCAGATGAGGCGATAATGTGTCAGACTTGGTGAGATGTATGAGGGTTCTACCAAAAGCCGCAATGAATTATGAAGAATTGAGAGAGAGAAAAAAAACATTACGTAAGAATTTCCCAAGAGCAACAACGAAATACAATTAAGTGAAAAAATTAAAATACAGAATTGAAAAAAAGAGAAAAAAAAACACGAAAAAAAAAATCTAAGAAAAGGGGAAACAACAAAGATTAAAATCAAGAATAATTCCCATTAAAAGTTATGATTAAAAATCCAAGAACAAGAAATGAAGCAGAAGGAAGAGACGAAATAAACTCTTAATCTCTGTGACATCAGAAAAGATGCTCAAAGACGGAGAAAACGAAAACTTTCCTCCTTTCTCTTTAGAGATGAAAATAAAACACTTTCGACGCAGGAGGACCTTAACCTCCAGGAGCGATGAAGGAGGAGGGTGGAGGGGAAATGGAGCGAAGGAGATGTGAAGGAGGTGAAGGAGAAATGGAGAAAAGGAAGTAAGAACTGAAGGTAATGGCGAAGAAGTGCAGACGAAGTAGGAAGTGAGAATGAAAGAGATAGAAGAGGAAAAGACGGCTGGAGAGAGAAAAGCAGATATAAGGAACAACTGGCAAAATGAAAAGGACAAAGAGAATCCATTCCCACAAAGAGAAGTAGGAACGGACGGAGCAGGAAGAGAGTACGAAGCAGAAGGAGGAAGAGAGAGAAGTGGGAGGGAGGTGGAGGAGTAGGAGGAAGAAGAGGGGGGCGCAGGGGGAGGAGCTAAGGACGCCCTAGGTGAGCCACCTGAGGGCAAGTGAGACTGAGGACCTTGGTTATTGCCCTCCAGACCAGCGGCCACTCACCCTGCCCTCCGAAGGTCCTCAACCCTTGGGAAGCCTATATATACACACACATCCTAATCATATGGAAGGAGGATGGAGGAAAAGGAAAAGGGGAGGAGGAAGAAGAAGGGGTAGGGAGTGGGACTGAAATGAGAGCGAAAACGACGCACGAGAGCGTTTGAATGAGGTGACAGAGAGGCCCGAAAGAGGCGCAGGTTGGGCTCTCGTGTCTTCGGCAATGTGGAAGATCAATGGATTTCGTACATTTTTTGTTTACATAATTTTCATTGATCAAAACAAACTTTGTGTATGGAGAAAGAATGTGTTTTTTCCACGTCGTATTTTAATCTTAATTATGGAGTTCACGAGATAAAGAAAAGAACCCGTAACACACAAAATGGCGGACGAAAACTCAAGCCCTCAACCCTTTCCACAACATTCCCAAAAAGACAATAAAAAAATAATTCAAATAGTTCCCAAAAAGAAAAGAAAGAGAAAAAATAAAAGGTCAGAGGAAAACTTTGTCCAAAAAATCCCCCAGATGTTCTCTCGCTCATTCTTTTTTTTTTCTGTAATTTTATATATCCACATCCTGGACGCTCGAAGGGGTCGGCCGTGTATCAAGGGGGTTTTGAACTACAGGTTAGTCCCCCCTTGCCTGCCCGCCTCCACCACGTTGCGCGAGGCCGGCCGGCGAGGAGGCGCGGGTCAGGCGGCCGCCATTTTCTTTTGTGGCGGCGGGTGTTGAAGTGTTGCATGCTCGTTGGTTCGGATTTTTGCGGGCTGTTTGAGATTTCGTTTGCTTGTTTATTTTCTTAGGCTTTTCTGATGTATTCGTTTGGTTTAATGTTACACATTTTGTTTACTGAGGATGCAAATATAAATGGTGTTGTGTTGAAGGCTTATTAGCGAGGATTTTAAGAGACTTATTTTCTTTTTGGTCTTAGTGTGTTTGTTTATTTTCTAGATTCACCGATACATTACCTTCTCTGTTAATTTTATGTTTACATTGCAATTACGAGAATGAGAGTACAATTTTAGTGGTTTCTCTCGTTGTGTTACGGACTTGTCGAAGACCTTTTCAATTAGTTTCAATTTACTTCGTTATGTTTAGGATGTGTTCATTTCTTTAGGTATGTGGATAATTGCTGATTTTTCTTCAGTCGATATAACGAGGAGATTACTAGCTTTCTTCCCCGGACCATCTTATAATTTATCAATTTTATCTAGTCTCATATTAATTTATCTGTTTATTATGATTTCCATATATAATGGCGATAATTATGATATTCACATACAATAACGGCAGTGGCGAATATGGTGCAAAGGTCTCGCCTGCCCCTCATGAAATCAATTTCGTAATTTCTCCTTCACCCTGAAATTCCTAAGTTATTGCAACATTTCATTAACCCGCTAAACTAACTGTTAAATATTCCATGATGCAACTTCACGAGAAAGGCCGCTATTTTCAACGAAACCGCCTTTTAAACGCTGGTCTCATTTCCCGGTCAGAAACCTTGCGACCACGGAAAGAAGAGGGAAGGAGAGAACGAGGAAAGAGAGAAATTCGGACGAAAGTAGGAGAAAATGGATAAAGAAATAACTAGGGAGGAGGCTGAGTGATTGCCCCCCCTCCCTCTCTCTCTCTCTCTCTCTCTCTCTCTCTTTCTCTCTGCTGTCCATCTTCCTTCTTTTCACCTTTTCCTTCTCTCTCTCTTCCCCCCTCCCTCCCTCCCTACTCCTCTCACTTTCACTCACTTTCTCATCCTCACTCTCATTCTTACTCACTTCTCCCCCTCTCTCCTCCTCCTTCTCTCTCTCTCTCTCTCTCTCTCTCTCTCTCTCTCTCTCTCTCTCTCTCTCTCTCTCTCTCTCTCTCTCTCCCCTCGTCCTTTTCATTTTCTTCTTCACTCTCGCCCTCTCCCCCCCCCCATTATACCTCTCTTATTAAGGAGACAAATGAGGAAAGTGTCTTTGAAGACCAAATCTTTCGGAAAAATGAAGCGACCGCAGGCAAGTGACGCAAGATGACACCTGTCACTTTAGCGCTCTCTCGCCCTCTCGCCCTCACTACAGGTGTTTCAGCACACGTGTTTAGTAATCGTATGCAACGCCTACGCCTAAGTGAGATGAATTTTTAGATAAGTGATTTCTCTCTCTCTCTCTCTCTCTCTCTCTCTCTCTCTCTCTCTCTCTCTCTCTCTCTCTCTCTCTCTCTCTCTCTCTCTCTCTCTCTCTCTCTCTCTCTTCAAGCCTCCATCAGAAAAATGTTGTTTGCTTCTTGTATTCATTCTCAAAATAAAAACACACAGCAATAAATTGTCTCAAGACTTAAACACTCACATTCCTTTTTTTGTACACTAATTTATGATCATCTTCTTTAAAAGTAAATACAATCTTAAACACTCCAAAAACAGACGTATCCCTGACGATTTTCCATTCTCTACCTTCCAATTATTAGGCGAACTTCTCAATAAAAATACAAAAAACATCAAATATACATTCGCTTTCCGTAATGTTTACTCTTTGTTTATGTTTTCCGATCATTAATTCGAGTAGCAAATAACAAGAATGAAAACGGGCTGCGAAGTATAAGCGCGTCTCTGATAAAATCTGATTAAAGAACAATAAACAAAAAAAAATATTTAAAAAAAACGCCAAAATAATTTAGAATATGACAGCAGTTATAAGTAATAATTTCAAACGTACAAAAAACAAGGAGTGTTCTCGTTAAGTATATTTGTTAATCTGATCAGAAAAGAAGTAAAAAAAAAAGTTTTAATGAAGCTCTAACGATACGAGTTTTTTCGCTGTGTATAGTGAACTAATAAAAGGTATATAAACATTGAACAAAGACAGATGCTAAATAAGGACAACCCCTCCGAAAAAGGTACATGACATACAATAATAAGAAAAAATGTGAAAAGTCACCAAAAAATAGATATGACGGTATATGATAAGCATTCTTTTCCATTTTTTCAGCAAGGATAACGATATACTGAAGTTGTTACATATTCAAACAGCACCTGTAGTAGAGCAGTGACACCTGTTGGCTCCAAGTGCGAGTGTGTGAGAGGGAGAGGGAGAGGGAGAGGGAGAAGGAGAGGGAGAGGGAGAGGGAGAGGGAGAGGGAGAGGGGAGGGCGAGGGAGAGGGAGAGGGAGAGGGCGAGGGATAGGGAGGAGAGAGAGAGAGAGAGAGAGAGAGAGAGAGAGAGAGAGAGAGAGAGAGAGAGAGAGAGAAAAGCGAGAGAGAGAGAGAGAGAGAAAGTGAAAAAAGAGGGAGAGGGAAAGTGAAGATAAGACATCGTGTCAACAGCAAAAACAGACGAACAAACAGAAAAAAAGAAATAAACAGAACAAAGAGACGAAAAACAATAATAAGGAAGAAAGAAATAATAAGATAGCAAATACCTACGTAGCCCTGACTTTGATACAATTCCAGATTTTTTTTTTTTTTTAATGATGGATATTTTCCTTTACCTAAATCTGTGTGTCTGTCGTCTTTAATACTGCATGAAGAAAATATCTTGTGAAAATAAAATCTTATTAAAGATAAACTGCGCCGTATTGTTTTCGATTAAAAATGACTAATATCGATTTATATATTTGCTTATTCTTATTCACAATGATATTTTATGAATGATTTTAATACACATTTCAGTCATATTATTATCTTATGACGAATGACATGTAACACAAATAAACAAAAATAAATAATTATTGGTATGTTTTTTTTTTTAACCATTAAGCATACCAAGGTTAATTACATCTTTTATTACTCCGGTGAAAATGATAACCAGATATTTCGTTGCCAATAAAATCGT
>NC_051401.1:18074554-18082054 GCF_015228065.2 Penaeus monodon
AGGTTGAAGAGCTGGGGAAGGGGGTAAGGGGGGGGGGAGAGAGGATTGATAAGATGGGAGGGGGAGGAGGAAATGAGTGGGGGAGGGTGGGGGAAGCGGAGGGGGAGAGGCGTGAGGGGATGGGGGTGGTCGTAACAGTGCTGAGGGAGGGGAGACCGAGTAGGGCAGGTCGTTGTATGTCGGGGGGGGGGGGGGTCGTGATGCTGAGGGGATGAGAGGGGCGAGAGGGTGAGAGGAAGAGAGGGTTAAAGAGATGAAGGAGGGAGATGGAGGGGGGGGAGGGGTGAAATAAGAGTGAGGCGAATGAACGAGAGACTGAGAAAAAGAAGAGGGGGGGGCAAAGTAATGAGGTTGGGGAAGGTCGTGATGTTGCTGAGGGGAGGGAGAGTGACATGAGGGGAGGGGAGAGGAAGGGAGGGGAGGGGAGGAAGAAGGTAGGGGAAGGTGGTCGTACAGAGTGGATAGGCATGCGTAAGGGGAGTCGGTGGGTTGTAAAAGACTTAGTGGGGGTGGGGTCGTAGAAAAGGGGGGGAGGGTAATTATTGAGATATTTTGAAATAGAAAGGAGGCGCATGGGAGAGGAGTAGGAACTGGGGTCGTGGGGGGAGGGGGAGGGTGTGTGGCAGAGGTCGTGGAAGGGGGAGAGGAAGGGAGAGGATTAGAGAGAATAGGAGAGGACTGGAGAGGAGGGGAGACGATTAGAGAGGAGGGTAGAGGAGGGGAGAGGAAGGGGTGGGGATGGGACAGGGGTGTGAGAGGGTGTATGGGTCGTACATGCGTGAAGTGATAATTAGTGGTGTGGGAAAGAAGGTAGCATTTTCGTTTCTTTTAAGGGAGGAGTCATAACCATAGGTAAGGTAGTGTTACAAGTCGTTTTTTTTTTTACTCCTTTCGTGTTTTGTATGTTTACTGTCTGCTTCCATCCTTAATTTCACATCTACCCTTACCATTATTGCATGCTATGTAAAATATAAACGCATCATCTCTCCTTCTGGAACCTCATTTAGACCTTATTAAGAACTAATGCAAAAGTGTCAAGTAGACTATATATCTACCGACGACGAGATTAAAAAAAAACGATCACATAAATTAAAATAAGCCCTTAAAAAAATATTTATATATATATATATCTTTCCAACCGACGACATCTGGCAACCACGCGTGACCTGAGGCGCGTGGCGACCTTGTGCTTCACGCTGACACACGCCGGTCCGTTCAGCGTGAAAAGAACGATATAAATGCCCGTTTCTTGATCTGTCGAACCACCTTTATAGACATTTCGCGACGATGAATGAATGATTTTGAGCATCACTTCAAACGGATATGAAAAAAGATACGAAATTCTCAGTTAACATGAGGGTGTTATAGTACGTAACGACCAAATACGAGAGAGAAAAATGACAATAATCACACGAAACGAAGCTGCCTCTAGAGCTTCGTCGGGAGACTAAACCACTCCCGGATCAACGACAGGACAAGTGAGGCGAGGGAAGCGCAGCGCAAAGAGGAGGGGGGGGGGGGCAAGAGGTAGGGAAAGGGGAAGGGGAAAGGGGAGAGAGGAAGGGAGGGAGGAGGGAAAGGGGAGGGGGGGGACTAATGGGCAGCGTATGTGACACGAAGAGAGAGATAAAAAAAAAACACTTCGCTGATGAAAAATGAGGCAAATTAGAGGCAAGAACCCCCTAGCGCTAACAGGGTTAATCTGTTTGAAGAGTAATGGCCATATTTCTCTCTTTCTCCCTCTCTCTCTCTCTCTCTCTCTCTCCCTCTCCCTCTCCCTCTCCCTGTCTCTCTCTCTCTCTCTCTTTTCCGTCCCTTTCCCACCATCTCCTCCCATCCCTCCCTCCCTACTGCCATCAACCCCCCTCTCCCTCTCCCTCCCTTGTCCACCCCTCCCCCCCTTCCCCCCGCCCCACTCTGCCTCGACGACAAGTGTAATGGCGTTATGGAATGTTTTCTTCATAGCTGTATTCGGTCGCTTTATATATTTCCTCTTGACCCTTCGTGTTGGCATTGCGTGTTACCACTTATGAGGTTTCCTATCACTGTCCTCGAATATATATCTTTGAGAAAAATCTTGAAAAACATCTGTGTATCTGATGAGTACAAGGATACTTTCATTATGTATCGATTTTTTTTTTTTATGTAAGTGGTATTACGGTTGTGGAAATAATTTAAAGGGACATGAATGGTATATGGACATTAACGTAAGGAAAATGAAGGATGAATGAAAATGAAAAGAAACACAACCAGTATCAACACGCGGAAGAAAAATTTACAGGAAACATGAACCCCTCCCCCCAAAAAAAAAAAAAAATCTTTAAAACATAATTCAGTAAAAAAAAAGAAAAAAAAAACAGTCTGTTACCTTGGCAACCGGTACTACACCTGACTAAGATAAGAATCAAGTCCATTTAAACCATTTCAGGTAAACTCACTTCCCTTGGTTCACCTTGCGCACTTTAACTTTTTTTTTATGTATTAGACTTTCGCAAAGAACGATGTTTTGATGAAAATAATTCTTAATGTTATTATTGTTGCTTTTTTTTTTCGTTTTTTGTTGTTGTAATTGTTGTTCGGAAAGAGGGACGAATAGGAGGATAAAGGAATGAGAAAAATAAATGAATATGGAGAAGAAAAGACCACAGCGTGATGAAAAAAAAATCAAGAAAAATAAAGTGGGTAAGAAGAGGAATTACTGGAAAAAGAAAAAGAAACGAGAGAGAGAGAGAGAGAGAGAGAGAGAGAGAGAGAGAGAGAGAGAGAGAGAGAGAGAGAGAGAGAGAGAGAGAGAGAGAGAGAGAGAGAGAGAGAGAGCAGCTACAAGACGTAAGCAGGCAAAAGATAAACTAAGTGATGATGGGCCGCATGATAAATAGAATGTGCTTGGACCTTTGTTATCAGCCTGGAGGGAAAGTGATGGAGGGAGGGAGGGTGAGAGGGAGGGAGGGAGGGAGGGTAACGAGGGAGGGAGAATAAGAAGGATGAGGATGACTGAGAGAAGAGAGAGAGAGAGAGAGAGAGAGAGAGAGAGAGAGAGAGAGAGAGAGAGAGAGAGAGAGAGAGAGAGAGAGAGAGAGAGAGAGAGGAAGAGAGAGAAAGAAAGAGATAAAGAGAGAGAGAAAATAAAAGAATAATGAATAGAACAGAGAAAAGCCTGAGACCAGAACACAACTTAGCCCCAGGGAAGAACATTGGGAGAACAGCCCAGAACCATGTTCTTCAATGTTCTTCAAGCACAGACAGAATACCACGGAGTCGGCATTTAAAGCAAAAAAAAACCTTACTGATAACTGCGTCTTCACATTCCTATTACACAGATTAAAAAAAAAAAAAAGTATACAACAGCAAAATATCAAACTACACTTGTGATTGACCTATCAAACCGTATCATTCATAATCTTAATTTGTGGAAGCACGATAAAAAAATCACAAAAAATAGGCCTATATACGGCCGATTCCAGCGTCTCTATCTCTCACTATTCCATTCATCAGTGCTTGTTACAATAGGCCTATCTATCCATCTTAATTTTGGGTAAATCAATTCATACTGACAGGCGCGTCTGTTAACCCCTTATTACAGTGGCTATACCTGTCACTTTGCTTTGAAGAAAAAAAAAGAAGAAGAAAAAAATCTTATAAAAACAACGTTTTTTTTTCTGAAACAACTACAATGGAGCACCATCTTCCATGAGAGAATATTTGGGAGAAATTTATTTCGTAATAATATTAGTGATACTTTTTGAGATAAAAGTGTTCTTAATCTAACTTCAATTTTATTATGTTTGAGGAAGATAGAAAAAAGTTTCCTAACGTGTTAATAAGAGAAGAAAGAAAGAAAGAAAGAGAGAGAGAGAGAGAGAGAGAGAGAGAGAGAGAGAGAGAGAGAGAGAGAGAGAGAGAGAGAGAGAGAGAGAGAGAGAGAGAGAGAGAGAGAGAGAGAGAGAGTGAGTGAAAGTGAATGAGAGTGAGTGTGTGAGTAAGTGAGTGAGTGAGCGAGTGAGTGTGCGTGTGAGTGTGTGTGAGAGTGAGTGAATGAGTGAGTGAGTGAGTGATTGAGTGAGTGCGTGAGTAAGTGAGTGACAGAGAGAAAAAAAAATAGGGAGAGAGAGAGAGAGAGAGAGAGAGAGAGAGAGAGAGAGAGAGAGAGAGAGAGAGAGAGAGAGAGAGAGAGAGAGAGAGAAACAAACAAAAAAACAGTAAAAAGGGCCACGAGCGTAAAATAATAAACATAATTACGCACACAAGAAAGAGAGGAAAAAAAAATCCCTCAGGGGAAAAAATAAACTATTACTTGTGCCTCTCTTGCCCGTACTGCCTTCGTGTTCTCTGTCTTTCTCTTTTTGTTAACCTTATTCCTTCTCTCTCTCTCTCTCTCTCTCTCTCTCTCTCTCTCTCTCTCTCTCTCTCTCTCTCTCTCTCTCCCTCCCTCCCTCCCTCCCTCCTCTCTCTCTCTCTCTCTCTCTCTCTCTCTCACTCTCTCTCTCTCTCTCTCTCTCTCTCTCTCTCTTCTGTCTTCTCTCTCTCTCTCTCTCTCTCTCTCTCCTCTCTCTCTCTCTCTCTCTCTCTCTCTCTCTCTCTCTCTTTGTCCGCCATGTTAACCTGTCTGTCTGTCTGTCTGTTTGTCTGTCAGTTAGTCGGTCAGTCTGTATATGTCTGCCTGTGTGTTTGTTTCTGTCTGTCTGTCTGTCTGTCTGTCCGTCTCTCTTTCCCTCTCTTTCTCTAGGCGTTTTTTTCGCTCACCGCTTCGTTATCATATTTCTCCTTAACAATCTCTCCCCTTCCTTCTCTCCCTCCTTCCCTCCCCATCACCCCTCCTACTAGCCGTAAGGGAAGCTGGAAGGTAAACATAAGCAAGACTGAAAGGAAAAAAAAAAATAATAATAAGAGCGTCCTGAGTATTTTATACTAACTTTCCAATAATAATTATGGAGGAGGAGTAACTTTAGTGCAGTTTCCCCTATAATTGGCGCGTGGTGCCGAGAACACGTTTTCTGTACCGAGTCCTATAAATCACTAACTAAAGGAAAAGACCTTTAAAATACCCGTAAATTGTATTTCTAAAGTACATAAATTCCTATATGAAGATAACATAAATAAGATTTTGATAAACGAGCGATAAACGAGAAATATATGTTAAAAAAAATGAGAACTGCTAATAACAAAAGGTTAAGACCCGCGAGTATACATACGCCCTTAGGCTTGTAGCTACAGGGCTTGCTTAATAACAGGTACATAACTTTATGAAGATGTAGTGGCATGCGATGATGACTACTCAAATGCAAGCACACGTGCATATGCACACGCACGCAGGCACGAATGGGCTACCCACGAAATACACACGCAAGCATATACATATGAATGTTTTTTTTTTTTTTCTCTCTCTCTCTTGTTTACTAACACTATATGAAAATGGAAAGGCGGGAATGTGGAAGGGAAGGAGAAAGAGAGGGAGGGGGAGGAAGGGAGAAAGAGAGGGAGGGGGAGAGATGTAGACAGGAAGGGAAGTGGGGGAAAGGAGATAGAGAGTAAGGGAAGAAGAGTCGGGAGGGAGAGAGGAAAGGAAGAAGGGGGACGAGAATGAGCACAAGGAGGGAAGGAGGGAGAAAGGAAGAAATCGAGAAAGAGAAATCGACAGAGAAACAGATAGATAGATAGATAGAGAGAGAGAGAGAGAAAGAGAGAGAGGAGAGGAGAGAGAGAGAGAGAGATAAGAAGTTAGAGAGAGAATGACGAAGAAGAAACAACACTTCAAACATCAAGAAATACAACAAACCAAACACTGCAACCCATCCAGACACACACACACACACACACACAATATCCCACGGCAAAACTCGACCCAAACGGGAGTCTGTGCAGTACAACTCAACCCCATAAATACCAAAACCCCATCTATAATTTACGCCTTGTATTTTCACGTGTGCGCAGACGGGGTTAAGCCACGGGTGAGACAGACGCACAGTACAGACAGACGCAGACACACCTCGGGGCGTTATGACATTAGAACACTCATTCCTTAACTACACCTCGAGGGTAAACACTACAATGACACTACAGTACAGGGAAGCGCACCTTTTACGTTGTGTGTACAGGTGCCCCGGGGGAGTGTGTTTGCTCTGGCGAAGGTACGCAGGTCCTTTATGTTTAGTGCTATGGCTGTTATCATCACTCTGTTCATATTTTACAATAGGCTTATCTATCCGCATTCTTTTTAATTATTCTTGACGCCTTTAATCTTTATTTCTATCGACACTCTTATCATCATTGTTGGCATTAGTAGTAACTACGGTATTAATATATTCATCGCTATTATTATCACTACTAATTTAATCATGGAGAAGCCTTAATAAGCTGGATCTCTAGAATCACAGACCAACTCTTTAATATGAAAAAAAAAAAAAAAGTGTAAAAAAAAGGGGAGGGGGTGAGATAATTAACGAATACCCTACGTACGTCGCTAACTGAACTATGGGTTAAAAGCAAACGTATAGTCTTATTACTATACATTTTTACTGCATCTTTTCTGCTTATCCCAGATAGTCCTACACTAATTGTCACTTCGTGGGTTCGTTTAAACTGGAGCAGGTATTGCGCGTTATCTTCCGCATACTTACCTGTGTATGCTTTTCCTTATAGTTCTGGTTACAATGCCCTTACCTGTGTGTCATAAAGTTGGGAAGGAAAGGCTAGTTTTAAAAGTGCATTTTTCTTGGTTGGTTTTCTGGTGTTTGAGAGTTTGTTTTGTTCTTTGGTGTCGGTTTGTGGATGTGTTTTCGCGTATTGTTTCCAAGTGTGTGTGTGTGTGTGTGTGTGTGTGTGTGTGTGTGTGTGTGTGTGTGTGTGTGTGTGTGTGTGTGTGTGTGTGTGTGTGTGTGTGTGTGTCTGTGTCTGTGTGTCTGTCTGTATATCTATGCCTATGTGTCTATGTCTATGTCTATGTGTTTATATCTATGCGTCTATGTCTGTGCCTGTGTATCTATGGCTATGTGTTTATGGGAGTGTGTGTGTCTGTTTTTTCTTCATATTTTGAACTGTTTGCTTTTATGTACAGGAAAAGTGCATGATGAATAAAAATTTTCTTTCTGAAATGCAAATAATGATCAAATGCCTCCCCCCAAAAATAAATGAATAAATAAATATATAAATAAATAAATAAAAAGAGCGATAAAAGAACACAAAAAAATGTACGCCACCTAAAAAAAATCATACAACACACACCCTTAAAACATAAGCCCCTTACACGAAACAATAAAATGAAATAAATGTGTTTACTATAAAAAGGAAAATCACAAATTCTCACTAGAAAGTAGCACAACCCTAACCCAACAAACCACCGCCTTAAATAACCCCTTATAAGAAAATGGAATATTATTATCCTCATCAAGAGATATTCTTAAATCAAAGAATACCTTCATTTAACCTCTATTTTACGTTCTCTCTTTTTTTAAGAAAGTTTCCATAGGCCTACATTATCCCCGGGGGGTTACTGCGTCCAAG
>NC_051401.1:18087054-18092054 GCF_015228065.2 Penaeus monodon
GTGTGTGTGTGTGTGTTGTTTCTTAATGTTGTGTCATGTACTGCATAATCTTTTTATCATTGTGCATTAAGTATGCAAGTGAATCCTTGCGTGCGTACATTCGGGTACAGTCTATGCGTATGTGAGAGGGCGTGGCCCAAGGCGTGGCCGTGCGTGCGTCGGGCCAAGCGGGCCAGGACAAGCGGAGGGAGACCGTGACACATAGCCCGGCCTCTATCTCACGCCGGAAGGGATGTCAGATTGCCCTCACTGCTGGCCCCGACCAACACGGGAGGCGCTGCGTCGACAGATACCCTCAGCGCCTCTCTCTGCCTCCACTTCCCCTCCTCCTATCGCTTTCTCTCTCCATCTATCTGTGTCTCTCTCTGTCTGTCTTCCTGTGTTCCCCCGCCCTCGCGCTTTCTTTCTCTGTGTCACACGCACACACGCATACACACACACACACACACACACACACACACACACACACACACACACACACACACACACACACACACACACACACATACATATACGTATTCACGGCCCTTTCACTCATTCACTCCGTCATCCCGTCACTTCCCCTCACCCCTCATTCCCTTCCTTCCTCCCTGTTTCCACTATATTTCCCCCTCTTCCTTCCTTCCTCCTCTTCCCTTCACCCACTTCATCTTTCTTCCTTCCCTTTCCTCCCCCCGTCCCATCGCCTACTTCCCTCTCCCCTCTTATCATATTTCCTCCCTTCTCCTTACCCTCTTCCCCCTCCATTCTTCCATCCTTCTACCCTTTTCCTTCCTTCCCATATGTGTATATATATGTGTAATATATATATATATATATATATATATATATATATATAATATATATCATATGTGCTTGTGTGTGTGTGTGTGTGTTTGTGTGTGTGTGTGTATGTGTATAATGAAATCATCATCACATCATCATCATCATCATCACCCCCATCATCATCACCCCCATCATCATCACCCCATCATCATCATCATCACGCCATCATCATCATCATCATCACCCCATCATCATCATCATCACCCCCACCATCATGCTTTCCCATAACCCATCCTCTCCAGGTGATAAATCTATTCGCTGTACATAACAGACCGACGACACGCACAACCAAGGGAATGAAGGCAGCCGAGCAAGCACACCAGCAAATCACACACGTTTTCATCAGGGCTGTTATTCTCGGTGCTCACATGCGTCCAGTCAAGAGATAAAGGGTGTGATCGTATATTACTTATCCATTCCGTATCTTCCTCTCCCTTCCTTATCTTCCTCTTCAAACCTACCCTTCCCCTCTCTTTCATTCATTGACATGCCCACTCCTTTTCCTATATACCCATACCCTCTCCCACTATCGACCGCCTCCCTTCTCCTATTCACCGACCTCCCTTTCCTTCTCCCCCCCAACCCTTCCCTTCTCTCTCTATCCACCCTTCTCCTCTCCATCCACCCCTCCCTTCTCCCCTCACCCCTCCCCTCTCCCCACCCTTTTACTCTCCATCCCCCCCTCCCCTCCCCCCACCCTTCTCATATCCATCCACCCCTCCCCTCTCCCCCATCCCCTTACCTCCCCCCTCGCATTCATCTTCCTTCATCACCCATCATATTAACATTCGAAACTTTATACAAACACACACGCACAAACACGTATATATATAAACCCGAGGCAGACGTAGCCTTGACGAAATTACGGTATTCAAGTTTTACCCAAATGTGATGCTATTTTTATTTACGTATGTTGCCCATGTTCCTGGTGTCGTTAGTGTCCATTGATCACATGCTGTAATTTTAGTCTGGGAGTGTAGGGGGAGGCGTGGCTGTTGGGTGAGTGTGGGAGAGAGAGAGAAGGGGGAGAAGAAAGGAGGGAGGCAGGTGGAGATGATGGGAGGGAGGAGCTGGAGAGAGTGTGAATGAGTGAGAGAGAGAGAGAGAGAGGGAGAGAGAGAGAGAGAGAGAGAGAGAGGAGAGAAGGAGAGAGAGAGAGAGAGAGAGAGAGAGAGAAAGAGAGAGAGAGAGAGGAGAGAGAGAGAGAGAGAGAGAGAGAGAGAGAGAGAGAGAGAGAGAGAGAGAGAGAGAAAAGAAAGAGGATAGAGAAAAGGAGAAAACGCAGGAAGGAGAGACGGAGAAGAAGGTGGAAGACGGGGAAAAAGGGGGAGAGAAGGCAGAGAGCAAGAGGGGAAAATGAAAATAATATAATTTCAGGGAGAGACCAAAGAGAGCATGAAGAGAGAGAGGAACTGAAACGAAAAGGAAAACGTAAAAAAAAAAAATCAAAACAATTCTTCAATCAACAACTCAAGAAAAAGACAACATTTCCTCTCCATTTGCCCCCCTCCCTTACTACCCCCCCCCCCTCCCCGGTGGAAGAATAAACGCACAAACACACACAGAGACAAAGGAAAGCCAAGAGAATGTTTCCGAATGCCTCTGTGACGGCAGACGAGGTCATCACCAAATGCCTTGACCTAAGAAAGTCTTCACGAACCTGCCTTACCAGTTTTCCCGTGACCCCTTCCCTTCCATCTCTCCCCTCCCCCCTCCCCCTCCCTTCTCCTAGTCTCTCTTTTCCCCTGCAGGTAAAGAAGCTAGAGATAGGTGGGAGGGAGGGAGGAGGGGAGAAAAGGAGGAGGGGAGGGACGGTGAAGGAAGGGAGAAGAGAGAGGGAGAAATCGGCGCTTCCTTATGTAAAGGTTAAAACCATAAGATTCTCGTCCTTTTTATGACGTTGGGTAAGGATGAATATTGCTTGGTAATATGTATCTTATCGTGACGAAGCACTTTATTTTTATTCCTATATCAATGTGTATGATTTAATCATATAGTTAGCTATGTAGTTAGTCATCATAATGCTATCGTAGACGGATTTTTTAAAATATCAAGTGCGCATTACTATATATGATTTTTTTTTTACGAAAAAAAACTTTTAAAATCCTCCACACGCATACTTCCCCCTCCCCCTCCCCCACCCTCCCTCTACCACTCTCTTCATCGGTCATTCCAGGTCAAAGGTCAGGAAAGGCGTAAAACGTGTTTTTATACGTATACAACAAAAGAAACAACGAAAAACAAGGAAAATAAGAGAAAAAAAACTGAAAAAACGAAAGAGAAAACGAAAGATTAATAGACTAATGCAGAGACGAAAAGAAGAAAAACGAAATGCCAAAAAATAACGTGGGAAGGTCAGCGCTTGCCCAAACCCGCCTTGTTGTATGACGTCACGGCTGGTTATGTCACCTTTGATTACGTCACAATGAGCGTGATGAGAAAGTCGGCACAAAATATCATAGATGTTTCAGACGACACTAATATACACCCTATCTCGTGACATAATCATTTTTTTTCTGTTACTACAAATATTTTTTCCCGAAATAAAGAAAATCAAACCGAAAAATTGAATACCAATTTTACGCACGTTACCCACCAAGACATTCATACATCCACAAAATAATTAATATATCCATAATAATATCCATAACAATACCCGTTTACCCACACTATCACCATCACTTTGTCCTCAGAAAAAAAACCCGTATGTCTAGTCTACAAGATGTTCACACTTTCGCTTGTAAATCTCTCCCTAAGAGTGACAAGGCAAGCAAATCCGCATTTTGAATAACACACTAAACTAATCTCTCTCGCTTTTTTTTTCTTCTTTTTTGACACTTTGTAAAGGGATAAAGCGATTAAGTGAGGTATGAGGGGATTAGTGTGAAGGGGGTTGGTTAGTTCGGTATGATGGTGATGGGGTGTGTATGTGGGGTGGGGTTGGTGGAGGTGGAGGTGGTGGTGATGAGCGTGGATGGGTGTGGTAGTGGGTGGGGTGGTGGTGGTGGTGGTGGTGGTGGTGATGATGGCGGTGGAGGGGTGGTGGTGGTGGATGATGGGGTGGAGGTGGTGGTGGTGTGTGGTGGGGTGGGGTGGTGGTGGTGGTGATGGTGGTGAGGTGGTGTGTGGTGGTGGTGGAGTGAGTGAGATGAGTGATGAGTGATGTGAGTGATGATGATGATGATGATGATGATGATGATGATGATGTATGATGATGATGATGGTGATGATGATGATGTTGATGATGATTGATGATGATGACTGATGATGATGATGATGATGATGATGATGATGATGATGATGATGATGATGAGGAGGAGGAGGAGGAGGAGGAGGAGGAGGAGGAGAGGAGGAGTAGGAGGAGGAGGAGGAGGGAGGAGGAGGAGGAGGAGGAGGAGGAGGAGAAGGAGGAGGAGAAGGAGGAGGAGAAAGAGGAGAAAGAGGAAAAAGATGAGGATGATGATGACAAAACATATCACTAAAAACCACTCACCAAACAAAACGAACAAGAACGCTATAAAACCACATTTCTCTGCGCATATCAGCGGCATTCAACATTAAAAAGAGACAAACGAGAGGCGGAGACATGATGAAAAGCACCGCACGACAAACTCCTTTTTATTTTTTCCTTTCATTCTAAGGCTATTGTTGCCCTCTCTCGCCCGTCAAACCTCTCATTCAAGAATAAAGAAGGCTTAATTAACGCGATTTGTAGTGTCTTTTTTGTGCTGGCGCGAAAACGATAAAACAAACACAAAAATAAATAAAATAAAAAAGGAACGGAAATTCGCTTGTCGGCCATTTTAGGTTGTCCTTCCTGTCCTTAAATTATAATACATTTATAACTTGAAATAACAGTTAAATAAGAATTGAACTGTGTATATATATCCATCTATGTACGGGTGTGTAGTCTATATATATATATATATATATATATATATATATATATATATATATATATATATATATATATATATATATATATATATATATATATATATATATATATATATATATATATATATATATATTATATATATAATATATATATATATATATATATATATATAAACACACACACATACACATACACACACACACACACACACACACACACACACACACACACACACAACACACACACACACACACACACACACACACACACACATATA
>NC_051401.1:18094554-18097054 GCF_015228065.2 Penaeus monodon
GGAGGCTCTGCAACATTCAACACTCGGATGTAACAGTGAAAGTTGCCTGCTTGTCTGCTCGCCTCCTTGTCGCTGGCACTGCTGGTTTCTGCTGCAATGTTTGGTGTCTTGGCAATATTGCATAAACTTGCAATCACCTTTGTTTAATGTGTCGATAGTTTGGAATGCCGTGTGGATCGGATAAGCTTTCGTGTTTTGCTTCGGGGGATTTTGCTGTTGTTTTATCTTTGCCTTTCGCTTCCTCATTCGCTTTCACGTTTTCTTTTTGTTTTGTTTTTTTGAGGGGGGAGGGGTTCTGTACCTCTGGCTCTTCTTCTCTCTCTCTCTCTCTCTCTCTCTCTCTCTCTCCTCTTTCTGTCTCTGTCTCTCTCTCTCTTTCTCTTCTTTCTTTTCTCTTCTCTCTCTTTCTCACTCTCTCTCTCTCTCTCTCTTCTTCTCTTATCTCTCTCTCTCTCTCTCTCTCTCTTCTCTTTCTCTCTCTCTCTCTCTCTCTCTCTCTCTCTCTCTCTCTCTCTCTCTCTCTCTCTCTATCAAAGGTACCCGCCAAATAACATGTAATATATCACTGCAAATGCCGCGCAAATTATGATTCACTGCAAAGCGATCAATCAAGAAGATTCTAAGCTATAATAAGCAATCACAAAAAAACGAGAATAATAGAAAAGAAAAAAAGATGAAAAAAAAAATCAAAGACATTAGTCAAAATCTAACGTCGATTTTTGCCTGCGGAGTCGCGTGACGTCGATATGTAATATAAATAAACTTATTTATCAAATAAAAAGGAAGATATTTTGCATATATATATATATATATATATATATATATATATATATATATATATATATATATATATATAATAGTAATAATAATAAAATAATAATGATAAATATAATAATAATAATAAAACGTTCTGCGAGTTTATTGTCTATTATATTTATTTCACTGCACTTTCTTTAGGTTTCTCTCTCTCTCTCTCTCTCCATCTCCCCCCTCCTTATCTCCCTTATCCTCTTTTATCACTTTCACTCCCACCCTCCTCCTTTTCTTTCTGTCTTTCCCTACCCCTCTCCCTATCTTCCCTCCCTCACCCCCTGCCCGTCTAGAACCATCCCTATTATTCAAACACAAAAGTGCGTTATTAACCCCACTCTACGCCGGGGTCAGAAAAGGTCACACTTGACGAAAAAGGTCAGAGCTCACCACGGGGAGTTCGCTGACCCAATTTGACCTGAGGTGAAGATTACCTGGTTCTTACTTTTATTGGTTGTTTTTTTTGTCCCCTGACCTGCTCCCAACGTTCATTTTCTGATTTACTTCTATTCCCAAGAGCCAATCAAACTAATGACTTCTGAGGAGAGGATAATGACTCTTAAAATAGAGTCAATTAGGAAGCCGAAAGAAAGACTATTCTTTTCAGTGGAGATGTCCACAGACTGTCTTTTCGAGTTGAAGAGATACACAATATGCACGCGCACACACACATACATACATACATATACACAGACACACACACACACACACACACACACACACACACACACACAACACACACAACACACACACTCACACACACAACACAAACACACACACACACACACACACACACACACACACACACACACACACACACACACACACACACACACACACACCACCACACAC
This sequence comes from Penaeus monodon, assembly GCF_015228065.2. Classification (NCBI taxonomy): domain Eukaryota; kingdom Metazoa; phylum Arthropoda; class Malacostraca; order Decapoda; family Penaeidae; genus Penaeus; species Penaeus monodon. Next base: position 18,096,217 of record NC_051401.1, read on the forward strand.
ATATATATATATATATATATATATATATATATTATAATATATATATATATATATATATATATATATATATACGAACAGAGAGAGAGAGAGAGAGAGAGAGAGAGAGATCCTTTTGTATATAATTATCATCTGTAAAATTTATTGTAATAACAGCTATGATTCTGTAACTGATATATATTTTTCCTAACATGGCATAGACTCAATGAGTTTTCTACAAATATAGTTTGTGTTGAGAAATGCAATTAATATATCGTATATATAACAAATATACATATTAGATATTTTCCAATGCAAACCAGTTCAAGTGGAAATATTAGCAACATTCTTAAAGATATCTGTCTCTCTCACAAACACTCATTCTCTTGGGCATTTTTTAACTTTTATTCTCTCTCTCTTTCTCGTTCTGACTTTCACTGCCGATTTTTATCTCTAATTTCATCTTTGCTTCTGGTCGTGAGGTCTATCTTAAGTCTCTGCTTCTGTGCTTCCTTCCCTATCCTAATTAGTTTTTTTTTTTTACACAGCTCTCCCTCTTCCTCGTCACACACATTCACACGTACACACACATTCACACGTACACACACACACACACACACACACACACACAACCCACCCACTCCCACACACACACACACACACCTCCCACTCCCTCTCCCACACACTGGCCTCCATCTACCCCCCCCCCCGCCCCCACCTACCACCCACTGCCTCGCTGATCGAGTTCCAGCGTCGCTCCGAAGGCGGCCTGAGAGAGGGTGCGCTGACTGACGCCAGGGTGGCAGTGTGAAAAGCCTGTTACGTTATGCTGAAGTGCGTGGATCTGCTACTAGTGTGTGTG
>NC_051401.1:18102054-18122054 GCF_015228065.2 Penaeus monodon
GGGGTGGAGGAGGAGGAGAAGAAGAAGAAGAAGAAGAAGAAGAAGAAGAAGAAGAAGAAGAAGAAGAAGAAGAAGAAGAAGAAGAAGAAGAAGAAGAAGAAGAAGAAGAAGAAGGAGAAGAAGGAGAAGGAGAAGGAGAAGAACGAGGAGGAGGAGGAGGAGAAAGAGAAAACGAAGAAGGGCATACAGGAAAGACCAGAATAGTTCCGCCTATGTAAACAATTACATAAACACATTACATTACATAAACATACCATATAAACAAACGCGAGACAGTCCTCCACCTCCACAACACTCCATATCAACTTCCAAAATCGAACACAAGTATAATTCTATTTTTTTGTGCGAGAAAAGTAATTTGAATATCCTCTCGAAAACGACACTGCCGTAAGATATTTAGAAACCGATAGCTGGGAACCGGATGCTTAAGAAACGTTCAGTGATAGCGGAGGAAATGTTTTTTTTTTCCGCAGATATGTTTCAGAGGATAACTATTTTGGCATGGGAGAGTGAGAAAGATAAGAATATATATATTGTTTCCCTTACTGTGCCAGTCTTTTAGTACGCAGAGCATAGCTACAGCGGATCCTACATATGTTATCAAGAACGTTCTTCTTATTGTTTACGAACACAACATGAAAATAGCTTAGCCCACTCTCCTCCCTTTTTCCAAATCATGAAATAGGAAAGATTACGACGCAAATTATGAACGGAGCTTGTAGATTTCAGAATGATGTGCAGTTAAAACGGCTACAGGTGTCAGCTCTCAGCTGGAGCCCGTTTTCTTCTTTGCTACGAAACATCGGGTAAACTTTTAAAAAATTCCTTGGGAAGTAATTGTTGCGTATAATTGTCTTTTTTATTCCGCAATACACATTTGCTTATTGGATATAATAGGAACTTAAGATTAAGATAAACAAGTAAAATTCTCTGTTTCCTGGCGAAATTCATAAATATGAATCGCTTACACATAATGAATAACCCAAGACATCCTCAGACACATTGACTTTTAAAGCCATAAAAACACCACCAACACACCTTCACTCCTTCACAAAATGATTGCAGACAGATTAACCCATTAATATTCTACCATAAACAAATGTATAACCAGGGGGTGGAAGCCCGAAAGATTATACGTAAAAGGACTCAACGATATAAAGCGAAAGATATTTGAACCAGCTCTGTCCCGTATTACAGGTTCCCAAACACATTTCTGTTGCTAAGGAAACCTGTGTACTTTGGACTATGTTTGACAGGTTTCCAAATATGAAGAGCTATAAAAAAAATAATAATAAAATTAGGTTTGATTAGTTTGTCTGATAGATTACCTAGATAAGGATATATATATAAAGAACAACAACCCATTTATAATTAGGGTAGTCGGAAAGTGATCCATTGTTCAAAAGTGAAAACCAAAACAACAACACACACACAAAAATCATTTCTGAAATGATTTTGCATTTCGCCTTCCACCAAACAAAGCAAGGAAGCACAAAAGACATAAAACACATGCGCTCGTTCACGTAATCAATCTTAAAAGCATAGGCCTAACTTTCCTTTTCATGACTAATAACCGCTTCTTTCTGTAGGGACGCGTTTAGTCCTGTTTACATTTTTTTTTTTTAGCAACACTCGCGGCGCGCGTGAGAGAGAGAGAGAGAGAGCGAGAGAGAGAGAGAGAGAGAGAGAGAGAGAGAGAGAGAGAGAGATGAGAGAGATAGTGAGAGAGAGAGAGAGAGGAGAGGAGAGAGAGACAGAGAGAGACAGAGAGAGAGAGAGAGAGAAAGAGAGAGAGAGAGAGACAGAGAGAGAGAGAGAGAGAGAGAGAGAGAAGAGAGAGAGAGGAGTGAGTGAGTGAGAAAGATAGAGAGAGAGAGGAGGAGAGAGAGAGAGAGAGAGAGATGAGAGAGAGAGATAGAGAGAGAGAGAGAGAGAGAGAGAGAGAGAGAGAGGGAGGGAGGAGGGGGAGGAGGGGGGGGGAGAAGAGAGAGGAGAGAGGAGAGAGAGAGAGAGAGAGAGAGAAAGAAAAAGAGAGAGCGAGAGAGAGATAGAGATGTGAGGAGAGAGAGAGAGAGAGAGAGAGAGAGAGAGAGAGAGAGAGAGAGAGAGAGAGAGAGAGAGAGAGGCAGCGATAAAATAAAAGTCATCAAGAAGTCATAAATCCATTACACCTCCCGCTTCAAAAATCTGCAATCGTTGAATCCAGCGGCAATTAAGGATGACGTAGCGATAAATACAGATGGAAAAGCATGATCCATCCATCTCAAAAGAAAAAAAAATCTTAAGAATTCATCCTTCTGGTTCTCCTCCGCCCCAAGATTTCGTAACATTTCCGTCCGGTCGACAGGCCAATCACCTCCAGGCGTATTTCAGTTTTCCGATCTCTATTCCATTCGTCATTTATGCGTATCCACACCCTCCTTCGCTATCTCTTATCTACGCAAGCATTCTGCAAATGCGGGTAATATTCATAATCTCTCACGACCCCAATATTCCGCCTTGTATTACCTGGTTCTCTTTAACGGGGTTTGTAAACAGAGCGGACACACTACCAGTCGTAGCGGAATGCGAGAAGGCAGCGGCTAGTGCAAGGGGCAGGAAAAGACAGAGGGCGAGGAAGAGGAAGAGGGAGAGGGAGAGGGAGAGGGAGAGGGAGAGGGAGAGAGAGGGAGAGGGAAAGGGAAAGGGAAAGGGAAAGGGAAAGGGAGAGGGAGAGAGAGAGAGAGAGAGAGGAGAGAGAGAGAGAGAGAGAGAGAGGAGAGAGAGAGAGAGAAGAGGGGAGAGAGAGACGGGGGGGGGGGAGATGGGAGTGTCATCCGCTAACCGCAAAATCATATTCAAACCGTCATTACTCCTCTGACAATCACGGTTCGGGTGTTTTGCCCACAGATGAACATTACAGCCTGTGAGAAAAACGGATCACGATGCATACGCCCCCCCCCCCTCTCTCTCTCTCTCTCTCTCTCTCTCTCTTCTCTCTCTCTTTTCTCTTCTCTCCCTTTCTCTTTCTCCTCCCCTTCTCTTCTCTCTCTCTCTCTTTCTCTCTTTCTCTCTCTCTCTCTCACTCCTTAATGATTCAATACTTATGCTATAAAAACATAAACACATAAATTACCAAAGCGAAGCAATCAAAATGCTTACGGTGACACAACGAGCAGTGAAAAGCTGAGAGAGAAAGATTGAGAGAGAAAGAGGGAGAGAGAGAGAGAGAGAGAGAGAGAGAGAGAGAGAGAGAGAGAGAGAGACAGACAGACAGAGAATGATGCAAAGAGAGAGAGAGAAAAAAAAAAAAAACAGCAAAACAGAACAGAAAATAAACAAGCAGAAGTGCCAGACCAGAAACAGAAAAAAAATAAATAAACCCAGCGTGGCCGCCGTACCATGTACTGTCGAATCGAGAAGTCGTCTGTGGTCGTACGGCTGCTCGGCCTGGCGACCTCCGCCACCTAAGTGAAGGTCGTAGCACAGTATTAATACGAGGAGTATTAATGCAAAGAGGGATCGTATTGGGGTTTGAGTGAGGTTCGTATTAGTGGGTTGGAGATGGCGCTGGAGAGGGATTGAGGGACCGGAAGGCAAAAAGAGGCGGTGGGCAAGGTGGAACTGGGAGATGAAGATGGAGGTGGAGTGGGTTGGGAGGAATGAGGAGAGAAGGTAACGGAAGAGAACGAAAGTGGAGGAGATGGATGGCATAGGAGGGGCATGGACTGGGAAGGGAAAGGGAAGAGAGTGACCTTGAAGATGGGAAATGAATTTGCTTGGTGGTGGAAGCTGTTGGGAGAGAAAGGTTGAACTGCACGGTGGATGGTCAAAGACTAAAAAAGGAAGAGGCGAAAGAAAGGAAAAGGAAGACTGAGAGAGTGACGGGGAGACAGACAGACAGATAAAAGAAACAGGAATAAGCTCACTTAAGTCTTTTAACCCTCCTAATTAGTCAAGATGTCTCTCATAATCAAAATGTACCCAAGTTATCCATCTTTACATCTGTGGTTCCTCCTCTACCTTCCCCTGCACGCAGGATTTTCCTCTTCTTCCGCAAGGACCGTTATCCGTTATATAGTTGCCAGGTACAAATACTTCCGGATAATTCTTCGTGGCTAAGTCAGGTTAAAATCACGAATAATATGATTTCATAATCAATATAACAATGTCACACACTAATACGATTTTTATATTAGATTTAGACATTTATATCAACCTATTTCCAGAATCGAAGAAAAGGAAGAGCGTAAAAATGGCCGCCGGCAACTCAGCGGCGAATGGCACACCTGTTCTGGAAGGTTGAATGACTGCTACGTCTTGGCACTACGTCGTTCCTGCATTTTCATGAATAAGTCGCTCTGTAACGCCCGAATTTCCGAAAATATATATCTGTGCATGGTGTTATTTAAGAACATCTTGGTTAATGTGTTTAAATAATGAGTAAGAATGCGTTTAGTTATTTTTTTGCCATTATCAAGAATGTCTGAAATCAGGAGAGAGAGATAAAGTGTACCGTTAACAACTATAACATGCCTGTACAATCAAGAAAATAGTAGGAGGCTAAATATAGTGTTTGGTACCTAGTTCACTATGTGATCGATTGCACGTTAACAACGAACTATAACACATTTACACGTAAACAAATAAATAACTAGAAATAAATAACTAGACATACCTTGCGCTTCTCCAAACACACACACACACACACACACACACACACACACCACACACACAAAACACACACACACACACACACACACACACACACACACACACACACACACACACATACGGATTCGTGCATAACTGTACAGACACACATCAATACCGTTCGTAAGCACACCCACGAACACCCACACAAGCCCAGAACACGCTCAATGCACTCACGCTACCACACACACACGTACACACACACGTATACACACACACACACACACACACACACACACACACACACACACACACACACACACACACACACACACACACACACAAGCACTCCGCGTGACCTTGCATCGAGCCAAGCCACGTGCGGAACTATGCAATATCACGGAGGCATCATAATACCCCCAATCACAGCGGAGAAAAGATTTGCATACACTCACTCACGGCTCGCGACACTTATCCGTTTTCCCGGCGCCGCGGTTTGCTGTGTTGCTTGGCCTGGCTCGAGGGCGGCAGTTGGGGTGTGTTTTGGGCTGGGAAGGAATGTGTTTTTGTTGGTGTGTAGCGGGGTTTCTTGATATTTTAGGGGGAATGTAAAATTTCTTTCTTTCTCATTCTCTCTATCTATCTATCTATCTCTCGCTAGCCTTCCGCCTACACGAAGCTAAATTCATGACAACTTTCCCAGCTTTAGTTGGGTCAGGGTTTCGTTTGGTGACGCTGTGGATTTTTTTTTTTTTTTATTGCAAATACGCCTTTTCTCATTTGTTTCAATTTTTATCAGTCTTATATGAAGAGGGAAATCGAGATAGGAGCTGAAGTTAGGCAGAAGTATATATTTTTTCATTCTGGTTTTCCCCTTGATACGTGATATAGAAACGCGAAATGTGAAAAAAAAAAATTAGAACAAACTTTCACTTTATTCTGAACTTGGGAACCTCCTAAAACCTCAACACGCGCCCAACCTCCTCCCCCCTCCTTCCCTCTCTCCTCCTCCCCCCCCCCTTACCGATTTTTTTTCTCTACCTCCTTCCCTTCTACCGTCTACCTTTTCTCCTTCACTCCTGTCTTTCCATTCTCCTGTTCTTCTCTCTCCCTCCCTTCCTGCTTCGCTCACTCCTTCCCTCCGCCTCATCCCCTTCCTTTTTCTCTCCAAATTTCTCTCTTTCCCCCCTCTCTTCTCTCCATTTTCCATCTTTTCCTAATTACCAGGACACCTCTCACTCTAGGAAGATTTTTTTTTTTTTTTTGACTTAGGTCATCGGTTAGGTCGCATGACCCTTAGGCCAAAGGTCAAATTCTACTTCAAGAACAGGTAGGGCCGGTTCCCCTCCCCCCCTCCTCTAGCCTCCTGCGCCCCTTCCTTCTCGGCCTCCTGCCCTCCCCACTCCCCCTTGACTTACCATTTTCTTCCCCCACCCTCTCCCTCTCCCCGTATCCCTCCCCCTCCCCTCTCCCTCTCCCCGTATCCCTCCCCCTCCCCTCTCCCACATCTTCCTCTTGTCTCAGCCCTCCTCCATCGTTTTTCTACTTCCTCCTACTCCTTCTCCTCCTCCTCCCTCCTCTTCCCTCTCCCTTACTCCCTCAATCCCTTCGTCCTCTCCCACTCACCCCTATCCCTGCTCCTCTCTTACCCCCCCCCCCTCTGCTCTCTCTCCTCTCTCCAACCCCCCTCCCCCCTCCTCTCCCTCCTCCCCCCGACGGTGACCGCGCTAGCCGTTGCCGCCTCCGCCTCTCTCGCTAGCGGTCCGACGCACAAATTTCGCTTGAGTAAAATTTGGCTGAAATCGTTTTTTCCTTCGCAGTCTTAAAACACTTGGTTTTACTGGATCTTTCTCGTGAGCTATTAATGTATGTATTTTTTTTTCTTTCTTTCTTTTTTTTCTTCCTTTCTTCTTTTCTTCTCTTGGATTAACAAAAAGGTATAATGATAAAAAGTCTCCTTTACCTATTTCATCGAAAGCATACGTGAAAATTAAAATGACATGAACGTCATCCGAACGTCCGTCTCTCTCCCTCTCACTTTCTATCTCTCTTCTTATCTCCCTCTCCCATCCCCTATCCATCGCCCTCTTTCTCTCTCTCTCTCATCCACACCCTCCCATTCTCCTTTCCCTTTCATTCTCCTTACCCCTGTTCCTTATGCTCTCCCCCACCCTCTCCTTCTCCTCCTCTGGCTTTTCGTAACCCGCACCCTCGCTCTCCCTCTCACTCTCTCACTCTCCCTCTCGTTTCCACTCTCCCTTGCCCTCTCGTTTCCCCTCTCGCTCTCCTTTTCGCTTTTCCCTCTCCCTCCCCCTCGCCCCCTTCCCCCTCCCTCTCGCTGTCCTTTTCGCTTTTCCTCACTTTTTTCCCTCCCCAAGCGAAAACAAGAGGGCACACTCGCCCAAGTTCATCATCATCAATGCCCAACAACCTGATGCCCTGATCGCCTACCTGAGGCCATAATTATAAGCGAGGTGAAAGGGGCCCGAGGCTACCATGGTTCACAGCGGGGGCGGGTGAGTCTGTATGGTATTTCTGGGTACTGGGCATCCCTCCCCCTACCTCCCATCTCCCTTTAAAGAAATGTATATGCACTTAAATGCTACGTGTTTTTGTTTGTTTGTTTGTTATTGAGCGAGGGGGTGAGGGGCAGACGATGAAAGAGAGACAGACAGAGAGAATGAGAGAGATAGACCAAAAAAATAATAACGCAAGAGAGAAATACCAAGAAACACGGAAAAAATATAGAGAAACCACAGCGAGAAAGCAAGAGAAATTCATAGACTGCCCCACTACCTCTCTCTCTGTTTCCTCTCTCTCTCTCTTTCTCTCTCTCTCTCTCTCTCTCTCTCTCTCTCTCTCTCTCTCTCTCTCTCTCTCTCTCTCTCTCTCCTCTGTTAAAATCTTTCTTTTCTCCTTCCTCTCGCAGCTCATCCCCATCTGGTCCTCTTTTTCTCTCCTCTCGCATCCTCCTCTCCTCTCTCTCCTCCCCTCTCTCTCTCTCTCTCTCTCTCCCTCTCTCTCTCCTTCTCCCTCTCTCCTTGATCCCCCACGGCCTCAGCCTCCTTACCCGCCAAAGATATGCGTAAAAGCCTTCCTCGTAACTGCATTTGACCTTCAGATGTAGCCACCCTCACCTTAAAACCGCTATGTTTTTTTCTCTCTTTTTCATCAGTTATGGTTTCGATTCCCGGTTTGTAATAATGAAACAAACAAAGCAGACAAGGTGTGCGTTTTTTTCCTCGTACACAGGTGTTCACCATACACAGATGGCCGCTATACACAGGTGGTCAGTGCAAAATTATTGTGTAAAGTAATTGTATCCGATCGAGAGCGTTTTATTCTTCGTACAAACTCGTTGCTGAACTAAAGAATAATGTTCGTTATTAATCAGTATTTCCAGTCACCTTGGAAATATTTAGATAAGAACGGGCAATAAAGAATTGTCATATTTTTCTGAACAATGTCTCTCCCTCATTATACAAAAGAAATAAAAATACAAAAAGTTTACCACCATTACCACAACATACGACTGGCTTCTACATTTTTTAAAAATCTCTCGTAGCATTTATCAGGAACTATAAAAGTTGACATACAGTTGTAACATATAATCTTTGAAAAAATAAATAAATAAAGGCACACGCAAGAATACAATTAAGAAACAGCAAATCTTAACTCATAGTGAAGATATAAACGAATTCAACAAAATCCATATACAACAGGTTATGAGCTATAGCAAAATAGAAAAAGAGTATATAAAAAAATCACACACAAACCCACAAAAGAAAAAGAAAGAAAAAAAAAGCACGCTTACAACCACAAAGCCCAAACAACCCACAGTAATGAACTCACTACCCCTATCCCCACTCCTCCTCCCTCCCCACAATCTCCCCTCCTCCCCTACCTTCCCTGCCACCCCTCGGACCATAACCCTCCCTCCCCATCCCCCACTCCCAAACCCCTCAGCCCACCCCCTCCCTACTCCCATACCCTCCCCCCAACTCATTCTCTCTACCCTCCCTCTCCCTCCCCCACCCCACCACCCACTCCAAAACACTATCTCTCGTTTAAGCGAAGGTTCATGGTCATTATAATTACCACGGACAACAACAACAACAACAACAAACAACAATCACAAGAGTGAAGATGGTTTTACAGATGCGCTTATTGGGAGCTTTGTGATGGAAAACAAAAGACGGTCGCGTTTCGATTGTGGCCGGTATTTATAGGCGATTCTCTTTTGTTTTGTTTTTTGTTTTTTTGTTTCGCTTTTGTTTGAGAATGAAAGGGATAGTGTGCTTTGTTTATTTGTCAGTGTGTTAGTGTACGTGTGTCCGTATTTTATGGTTTGTTTCTTTGATGCGCGTATGTGTGCTGTGTGTGCGTGTTTGCACATATAAGTATGTTCTTTGAACGATACCTAATAGCCATCATTATTTTCTCATTATGCAATCAATAATCGAGAATACCACACCTATTTGCACACATTAGTATACATAATATGCAAAGAAAAAGTGAATCGCCGATACCATCTTGTTGAATTCGAAAATTATTCTCCAAATATTAACATCTTTTGGATACTGTGTAATATCCGGTCGAAATCACCGACGCTCGTTAAAAAAAACAAAGGAATAATGTGAATAAATAAAGACAAAGAATAATAAAAAATAAGTCATTAAATTCTTTTCAATTTCTAAAACTGATCACGTATTTCGGAGAAAAAAAAAATATTGAAGAATAATTCTTACATAACGTGCAAAATTTCCCCCCAAAAAACATATCAGGTAACCTTCGTAACGCAATATAAAGTCTTCAAAAACAAAATTCCTTGGGTTGTTTTTTCTTTTTTTTTTTTAAAGTGGGGAGACGTAATCTTTTTTTCTTGTCAACCATTCGTGGAACCGAAGACCTTCTATGTCTATCTGTTCACCATGACTTTGGGAAAGGAAACATGGAGGGAGGGAAAAACAGACAGACAGACAGACAGGCTGACAGAAAACGAGAGAAGGGCCGGAGAGACTGACAGGAAACCCAAAATAACGAGAAAATGAGACCCACAAACAGAGACAAATACAAAGAAAAAGAGGTGAAGAGAGACAGAGAGAAAGGGAGGGAAATATATATATATGACATTGAATCATCATGAACACCATTACACACTGGCAACCAAACATGACCCAGATCCGACAGTGCATGATACTGTGCGACAGAACATTCTTCGTCACAGGAACATGAGCACTTTCTCTGTACCTGTGCAACGGCGAGATTGCAAACAGGCTTGCTTCTGGTAATAAAAATGGAAGCGCATTATAATATCGAGTATTTCCGCGTCATCACTTCGGTATGTGAAGGTACTCGTTGGTGCAGTGAAGACAAAGAAAACATTCCATGACGATTTATAACGAGTCAGAAAAGGTACTCATTAAATTATTTACAAATATATTCAAATAGTCCATCTTATCATCGGTTTATTTACTCGCCCATCCGTCTTTTTATAAACATTCCATCATCGACGAAAGGAGAGAGAGAGAGAGAGAGAGGAGAGAGAGAGAGAGAGAGAGAGAGAGAGAGAGAGAGAGAGAGAGAGAGAGAGAGAGAGAGAGAGAGAGAGATGAAAAACAAAAAGAAACACGCGATCCGCAAGTCCCTATATCGCCTAAGGGCAACGCAGGTGAGACGGAGCGTAGGTCAGACAAGGACAGAGAGAGGGGGGGAGTGAGAGAGAGAGAGAGAGAGAGAGAGGGAGAGATAGAGATAGAGAGGGAGAGAGAGAGAGAGGAGAGAGAGAGAGAGAGAGAAGAGAGAGAGAGAGAAGAGGAGAAGAAGAGAGAGAGAGAGAGAGGGGGGGAAAGTGAAAGACAGAGAGAAAAGGAAAGAGAAAGACAGAGAGCGAAGGAAAGAGCAAAATAGAGAGACGAAGAGAGAGAAAAAGGAGAAAGAGAATGACTGACAAAGAGAGAGAGAGAGAGTAACAGAAACGGATGAAAATGTACTGCTAGTGATGGCGTGAGGTCTTTTTAAACCCCTAATGGTCTTCGGAAAGCGTTTTCACTTTCTGTTTCGGGAATTTTGTTTTACTTTGATTCGTCGTTTGAATCTTATTCCTTTTCTGCCTGTCTCCCCGGCTCTCTCTTTCTCTATTTTCTTCTATTAATCTACGTATATTTTCTTAATCTCTCTATCTTTACATCTGGCCATTTATCTATTTAATCTTTCTGTATATTTGGCTATCTATCAGTTTTCTTTCTGATATACTTAGTTATCTCATTTCCTCTTCTACCCTATGTCTGTCTATCTATCTATCTATCTATTAACTGCCTCTGACATGCACAGATTCAGAGAAAGTTGGCTGACGGACGCGAGATGCCGGTCCGGCTCTCGGCCAAGGCGTCCGAAGTGTCTCTGAATATGAACGACAGTCTCCGAATTTCCCTCCTTCTCATGGTCATCGCACACCTATTCGTTTCTGAAAGTCTCATTGTCTTTATCCTTTTTTTTTTACTAACTATTGGCTTTCTTCGCCTATTCACAATATTTGTTCCCTTCTCTTTCTTCTTCTTCTTCTTCTTCTTCTTCTTTTCTCCTTCCTTTTTCCCTTCCTTTCTTTCCCTCTTCTTCAGCTACTCGTCTCTACCCTTTCTCTCCTCTTCCCTCTTATCTTCTCGTGATAATGATTCGTTAAGAAAAAATATATGAATATAGGTATTGCATACGCAGGTTATGCACACACACACACACATACACACACACAGACGCACAAATACACAGCACACTCATACAAAAACATAAACACACAAACATACACACACAAACACACACACACATACACATACACACACACACACACACACACACACAAACCCCACACAAACACACACATACACCCTCACCCCACACACATATCCCCTCTTCCCCTTCCCCCCCCACAAACACCCAGTCTCGCCCTTCCCTCCACCCACCCCCTCCCCCCTCCCCCCTCCCCGTTACATAAGCCACTACTGCATCCACGAGCGGCACTGTAGGCATCACTATCACCTTCACCATCTGCTGTGGTGCTTATGACAAGTGGACGGATCCGAGGTGGAGGGGAGGTGGAGGAGGGGAGGTGGAGGGGAGGTGGGGGGGGGTAGGGGGGGGGGGGTGGGGGGAGGGGGGGAGGGGGGGAGGGGGGAGGGGGGGAAAAGGGGGGAGGGGGGGGGAGGGGGTCGGGCGCGGGGGGGGGGGGGGGGGGGGGGCCCGACGGGCAAGGTCATTTCACTGTGGAATTTTCTTTTTTATTCTTGTCGCTGCTGCTCATTTCTTTCTTTCTTCTTGTTGCATTTTTATTTTCTATTTCTTTATCTTTTTTTTTCGTTTTATCTCTTGTTCCTTGATGAGCAACAGCTTCGTCATCTCTTTTTTTTTTTTCTTCTTCTTTTTTCTTTGCTTCCTTGTTGTTCTTCTATCTCTTCTTTTTCTCTTTCTTCTTCTTCTCCTTTGCTTTTCCTATATCTTTTTATTTTCTCGGGGGGGAAAAAAAAAGGTAGTGGCAAGTGGGGAGGGAAGGGAAAGGGGGGGAGGGAGGGAAGGAAAGGGAAAGGGGGGGGGGGAGGGGGAAAGAAGGGAAAAAGGGGGGGGGGGGGGGAGGGAGTGGGGAGGAGGAAAAGGGGGGGGGGAAGGAGGAGGGGGGAAAAAGGAGGGGGAAAAAGGGGGAGGAAGGGGGGGAAAAAAGGATAAAAAAGTGAAAAGGGGGGGGAAAAAATTTTTTTTTTTTTGGGGGGACTGCTTTTCCCCTTTTTTTTTTCCCTTAAATTCCTTCCCCCCCCTTTCCCCTCCTCCCTCCCCCTTTCCCCTTTTTTTTCCCTTTTTTTCTTTTCCCCTTTTCCCCCCCCTTTTTTCCTTTTTTCTTTCCCCTTCTCTCTTTTCTCTCTTCTCTCTTTTCCCTCTCTCTCCTCTCCTCTTTCTCTCTCTCTCTCTCTGTTTCCCTCTTAAAAAAACCTCCTTTTTTTTTTAAAAACTGCCGGGGAAAAAGGGGGGGGGGAAAAATTTTTTTAAAATCAAAAAAAAAGGGGTAAAAAAAATCTTTTTTCCCCTTTTTTTTTTGGGGGGGGGGGGGGGGGGGGGGGGGGGGGGGGGGGGGGGGGGGGGGTTTTTTTTGGGGGGGGGGGGGAAAAAAAAAAAAAGGGGGGGGGGAAAAAAAAAAAAAAAAAAAAAGGGGGGAAAAAAAAAAAAAAAAGGGGGGGGGGAAAAAAAGAAGAAAAGAAAAGGGGGAAGAAGGAGAGAGAAAAGGGAGGGAAGGAGGGAGAAAAAAAGAAAGGAAAAAAAGGGAGGAGGGAGAGGGGGGGGAAAGGAAAAAGAGGGAAAAGGGGGGGGGGAAGGAGGGGGGGGGAAAAAAAAGGGGCAGAGGGGGGAGGGGGAGGGGGGGAGGGGGGGGAGGGGGGGAGGCGGGGAAAGAAGAGAGGGGAGAAAAGGAGAGCAGAGAGAAGGGGAAGAGGAGAGGGGGGAGAGAGGGGAAGAGAGAGAGAAAGGGGAGAGAGAGTGGGGGGAAAGGGGGAAAAGAAGGGAAGGGGGGGGGGGGGTTTAGAAAAAAAAAAATAAAAAAGTATAATTTTAAATATATTATATAATAAAAAATTTTATTTATATATATATTTTAAATAAAAAAAAAAAAAAAAAAAAATAAAAAAAAAAAAAAAAATTAATTATTATATATTATATTATATAAAAAAATTTTATTTATTATATATAATTATTATTTTTTTTTTTTTTCTTTTATGTATACAACATTTTAAAATTTTTTCCATACATAATACACCCCCCATAGGAGACAGATAGAGAGGGGGAAATAGATACGTTCATTTACAGACAAACTTTCCTACTGAATGATTTCCCGTGCAAGTCTAGCTTACCTGAGCGGCATTCAATTAAAAAAAAACGAAGTAGGAAAAAAAACAAGGAAAATATTTAAGAACAGACATACGTAAAATGTGCCTTATTGTATGCACTCGTTATAAAAAGCAAAAAAAAAAAATTTTAAAAATTATTTTTTTTTTTTTAAAAAAAAAAAAAAAAAAATATATTTATAAAATTTAAAAAATACGTCTTTGATACAAGAGATTTAAATAAGTTCGATCTTTATCTAATTTTGTCTCATCAACTGAAAAAAATGTTTTTTTAAAACACCTTCAGACATGCTTGCGCGGGCTTGGGTGTTTGTGTGTGTGTGTGTGTGTGTGTGTGTGTGTGTGTGTGTGTGTGTGTGTGTGTGTGTATGAGTGTGTGAGTGTGTGTGTGTTTGTTTGTGTATATTTATATCTGTATGTGTCTGTATCTGACTGTGTCTACGTGCGTGCGCTCTAAAATCCTAATCTAAATCACCCCCCCCAAAAAAAAAAAAAAAAAAAATCATACTAATGAATAACAAAAAACTGATCCACATAACAAAATCTAAATCTCTCTGTAATACGAACTCCCCGCCAATGGCCGTTCATTGCAAGAAAAACGAATCCTCAAGCAGAAACGATGAGAGACTTCGCCAGACTCTCAGCCACAGAGCAAGGACGATTTCGCAAGTCTGCACCGGAAGCATTTCTGCGCAGGACGACACTTGACAGTCTTGACAGCTTGACAGAGTGCCACACCCGCTACACCGGTTCGCAGACGGTTTGGCAGCGTGGCACACCCGACGCTAAATTGTGAGACAGTTTTCAACGCTCACTTTTGTGCATACTTTTACTGTGTTTAATGTGAGGATACACATGTAGACATATGTGCACGTGTTATATTATATCCCCCGCGCACATAAACATATAAATATCATTTAAGTTATCACTAATTCTTATACGAAATACGTTACTATATTATCCAATCTTATGAGGACAACCAAAACAACCTGACCTCCCCCCCAAAACAACACACAACCCCACCCCCTCCCAAACAACACACATACACCACCCCCCCTCACAGAACACATACACTCCCACAGAGCACACATCATAATCCCTTACCACCCACCCCTCCACCCCCCCACACACACACACTCCCCCACACACCAACACCTACCCAAACACACAACAAACAAACTGCACAGAAACTCCCATCCAACTTTCCCTCCCCCTCCCTCCTCTTCCCACCCCAAGTACTACACGGGAAACCACATAATAGGTACTGCTCTCTGCCGCTACGTTTCAACAAGACTACCGCTACCGCTACTTAACCATTCAACCGCGTTAACCACTACTACTAAGAGGCACTACAACGTCCGGGTCATGTTATCTTAGCGTGATTACATGTTATTTCTGTCTTATCGTGTTACTGTTATCGTTGTTGTTACTCTAGCTTTTGTTTTTGTTGTTGTTACTATTATTGTTGTTACTGTTATTGTAATTATTGTCATTATTATCATTATAATTTAATATCATTCTTTATTTATTATCGGGGCTAATCATTACCATTATTATCGCTATCATTAACATTATTATAATTGTCATTATCATCATTGCTATGATCATCTAATTCATCATTATTTTAAGAATTATTATTCCTTCTCTGAACCTCCTACTAATATAATGACTCATTTCTCTTGTTTCATAAAAATAGCTATCTTCCGTGGTATTAACGTCACCTTCACACTTAGCAATGAATACACAGCAACCTTTCAAGGTAAGGGTGAGGGAGAGGGAGAGGGAGAGGGAGAGGGAGAGGGAAGAGGGAGGGGAGGGAGGGAGGGAGATGAAGAGGGAGAGAGGGAGAGGGAGAGGGAGAGGGAGGATGGAGGGGGTAGGGACATGAGAGGAGTAGATAGAGATAGAGAGAGAGAGATAGAACAAGTGAAGTAGAGATAGAGATAGAGATAGAGAGAGAGGATAGAGATAGCTAGACTAGAGAGAGATAGAATGATAGAGAGATAGAGGGTGGGCTAGATTTATGTTGTTGGAGTGAGAAAAAGGGAGATGAAAAGAGAATGCACGTGGGAGTTACCACGTTATATATTAAATAACAAACTTTCGTACTGCTACAATAAGGATGAAAGAGGGAAAATGGTAGGATGGAGAACGGATAGATGTGATGGGAGGGTATGTTTAGTTGGATGGAGGGAGGAGGAGGAGGAATGTAGAGAGTGATTGAAGTGGAAGGATTGTACGGTACGGGGCAAAGCGAAAGAGGCTTTGCCAGGAAGGCAAGTTAAACACAAATAAATCCTTTGGTTTAGAACATTTCTGAAAAGTTTGTTTTTTATATTTCTCCCGCAGTTCCTCTGTGTAATAATAACCCCCCTGCTGCCCCCCCCGGCCCAATACCCCTGCCCCCCCCCTCCCTCTAGCTCTCACGTCTCCATCCCCCCCCCCCCCTCCCTCTTCCATCCTCACAGTCTCTCACTCGACTCACTCCATACACTCCTCTCACGCTCACAGTCACATCACATGCACCAGCTCACTACCTTCACAACCTGGGTCTCACTGCACGGTGCAAAATGAGATACTTGTCATCACTCACACGCTCACAGATTCACGTCACTCTCTCTCTCAATCTCCTCTCCCCTTCACATCTCCTCTCGTCTTACGAGGACTCTCTCCCCGTCCCTCATCTTCCTCTCCTCCCCACTCCCTCTCTCTCTCGCCCTCTCTCCCTCTCTCCCCTCTCCTCCCCTCCTCCCCCTTGCCTCCATCCTCCTCTCCTCTTCCTCCCCCTCTCTTCTCCCTCACTCTCCTCCTCCCCTCACCAACTCTCTCTCCTCCTCTCCCTCCCCTCGCCTCTCTCTCTCTCTCCCTCTCTCTCCTTCCCTCTCTTTTCTCTCCTGTTGTGTGGGGTGTCTCCTCACTCCCTCTCGTCTCGTCGATCTCTCCCCTCTCCCAAATCTCCCTCTCGCCCTCCCTGTCCATCCTCTCTCTCTCTCTCTCTCGCGTCCTCCCTCCATACCCACTCTCTCCCTCCCTCTCCTCCCCTCCCTGGCCTCCCGTACTCCCTCCCTCCCTTCGCCCTCCCTCCCCCCTACCTCCCTCCCATCTCCCTCCCTCTACGGTTACGCATATCTACCTCCCTCTATCCTCCTGTCCTCCCCCTATTCCCTACTCACCCCTCGCTCCCAATCCCGACTTACTACTAACCTACCCCCCAACCCCCTACCCAAACCACCGACCCCCCATCCCTCCTTCCCTCCCCCTGCTTGCATTGCCGCCCTTCTTCCCTGCCACTCCGTCGCTTCCCCCTCCTTGCCTTCAAACGCACACACCAACTCACATCAGAGACTTCCCGACGATTAAATGCACGCTGTCTGATCAAGGTCACGTTTTAAATACCTGTGACGTCACATCGTTCACAGGGTCACGAGTGAGAGGCCTCCGTATTGACTCGGATGACAGGGGGTCTGCATCTCACGGTCAGAGGGAGAGAGGGAGAGGAGAAGGAGAGAGGAAGAGGAGAGAGGGAGAGCGAGAGAGAGAGAGGGAGAGTAGAAGGAAAGAAGGAAGATGCAGGTGTTGAGGTAAGAAATAAGAGGGAGAGAGTTAGAGGCTGATGAGAGATGAGAAGGAGGAGGAGACGATGGGAGAGGGCAATGGAGCAACGAGAGAGGAGGGTAGTGGGAGGGAGAGATGAGAGAGGAGAGAAGAGAGATGGGAGAGGATTGAGAGAAGGGGGGACTAAGCGAGAGGGAAGGAGAGAGGGCAGGGAATTGAGTTAGAAAAGGATGGAGATGAAGAAAGAGGAGACGGAAAGAGAGGGAGGAGGGAGAAGAAAACTGGGGAAGGATGAGATTCAGGGACAGGGAGTGAAAGGGGAGAGAGAGGGAGGAAGCAAGAATAATAAGAAACGAAGGGGGAACCGATATAGAGAAAACACCTACTAAATATACATCTCTCTCCTTACGATCGCCCTTCTCACTTCTCCTCCCTCCCTTTTCCTCTCCTTTCCTTCCCTTCCCGCCCTAACCACCCCCCCTCTCTCAACCATCCTCCCCTCTCCACCTCTCTCCCTCTCATCACCTCAGCGACAAACACACCCAAGACTAAAGTTAAAAGAATCGAGCGAAACAACCAGTCTAGTTCCCATAATATCACACGCAAGAGAGATACGGAGGCACCTATCAGCTCGCTACCACACAACACTCTACCGTTACACGAAGTCCATGTTCTCCTGAGGTAGGGGAAAGGATGGTGATGCGTCAAAAATAAAATAGTAAAGGTAATACTAAATGAATAATTATGTGTTGTAGAGGTTGGATTAAAATTGGTTATCTGAGACTTATAAATGCATTGCAGAAACTAAATCAAAAGTGGTCATCTGACTTATAAATGTGTTGCAGAAGCTGGGTTTAATTAAGGTATCAGTGATATATATTATATAATATATTATATTATTTATATATAGATATATATATAAATATATATTAATTTAATTTATATTTTATAAAACTGAAGATGAATTATAGTAAATTATTAGTTATACATATATATCCCGGTGTGATGCATGATATCTATTGAAAACAGGTCATCAATAATGTATAAATGTAACAGTAGTCACATTACACATTGGCAGTACACACACGTATATATTCATGTTGCACTGGTTGCACTAGTTACATTAGTTACATTAGAATTACAGGAGTGTTATGGAAATGAATCAAAGCTTACCATTAGTACTACATAAATCAGCTGTTGTAATCATATTAGCATATCACAGACAATAAATGTGAGCACTACACTGATACACTACACTGTAACATTATATACTAATTATATTTATTTTTCACATAGACAAACCACACGATCAAGTATGAAACAAAAGAGCAGAGAGCAAGACGAGGTGAATCAAACAAGTAAGAAAGTCAATAAAATGAGATAAACAAAACAGATAAATGAAAAAAAGAAACCACGCTAACAACAAAGAGAAAAAAAAAAATAAAGAGAATAACACATGATAAATCCTCCCAAAGAACACACGAAAAGAAAATCGATAAACAGTGCACAAACAACGAAATAAACAACGCGATACAAAGAGAACAGAGTAAGAGCCAGCGTACGTGATCGCTTTCGGAGGCATAAACTACATGAGCTCCAGGGGGGTGAGGGGACGAGGAGGGAGGTGTGAGGGGAAGATGAGGAGGAGAAGAATGGGGGGGAGAAGGGGGGGGAGTGGTCTCTGGAAGAGTCATTAGCTGGAGGAGGGAGAGAGGGGGGAGGAAGGGAGAGAGAGAGAGGGGGAGGGTAGAAGGGGGACCTGAGGGGAGAGGGAGAGGGGAAACATCCTCGATTGATGTCTGGTCGTTCGACTTATACGTGCTTGCCTTGGTATGTGGGCGGGGAGGAGCGAGACGAGGGGAACGGGGCATGGCGGGGTGGGGAGTAGGGGGTGGGGAGAAGAGGGATACATAGGGAGAGGGGCGAGGGGAGGGGTATTAGGGGAGAGGGGCGAGGGGAGAGCGGTATGGGGTAGGAATATTGAAGGGGAGGGGGTATTGGAAGGGGTAGATATGGTAGGAAGTGATACAGGATAAAGGAGACGGGAAAAGTGTATGGGTAATGGGGCAGGGTACAAGGGGAGGAGGGGAAGGAGGGGGGGGAGGAGGGGAAAGGGGGGAAGGGGTGAAGAAGGCGGGAGTGGAGGGAAACGATGCACGATGCAAGGTGGATGATGCAACGGCCGCAGAAGGATCGAGAACGGAGTGATGGAGTGAGGAAAACGAAAAGGCAAAAGATTAAAACAAAAACGAAAAACACAAATGTAATCAAAAGAAATCAACTCCCCCCCCCCCCCATAAAACAAATCAAAATACGCAAGGAACAGAACACGAAGAACAGAGAACAATAACAGACAGACAACAACATGGCATTAGGGAGTTGAGCATTTACTACTAACAGTTAATCGACAAAGGTCACGAACATGCCTGAGCACATACAGAGGGATGGGGGTATTTGCCAAACGTGAGAGGAGACAAAGAGGGAAAGAGAGAGAAAGGGAAGGAGAGGGATATAGGGGGGACAAGGGAGAAGGAGGCAGAGGGGGGAAGGGAGGGAGGGAAGGAGGGAGGGAGGGGGGGGGGAGGTGAGGGAGGGGGGAGGGGAGGTGGTGGGGTGGAGGGTGAGGGTGAGGGGAGGGTGGAGAGAGAAAGAGAGAGAGAGAGAGAGGAGAGAGAGCTAAAGGAGAGAGAGAGAGAGAGAGAAGGAGAGAGGAAGAGGAAAAAGAGAGAAAAGGGGAGAAAGAGACTGAAAACGAGAGAGAGCCCAGAGGAAAAGGCAGACGAAGGGGAAGCAGAGGAAAGGTAGGAAAAGAGAAGAGGAAAGAGAGAGAGTTATCGGAAGATAACATGAAATCGTCATGAAAATAACATAAAATCTTTTTATTTTTTTCTAAATCATTGTCATGCACTCCTAGTCTGCTAGCCTAATATC
>NC_051401.1:18139554-18144554 GCF_015228065.2 Penaeus monodon
TGCTCAGATAAATACATTAGCAATTTAACAACAGGGTAAACATAAGAATTGAACGGGATAAATCGATAGACAAATCACATAAATAAAATAATTAAGTAAATGATCATCAGTATGAAGAATAGAAATGTAGATATGCAAAGAGAGACAGAACGGACAGACTGATAAATAGATAGACTGCAGGAAAAAACAAGCAACTTTTCGCGATTCTCCCTCTCACACCGATTTGAAACCAGATCCTGTTTATAATCTCTCGTGCACCAGGGGGTAATACATCCCTTCTAGAATAATCCTAAACCTCTCTGGATGCGGCGAAATCCACGAAAAGGATTTTGGTTAGATAGTTATGTCGGGGGCGTGCGAGCAGGCGGGGGAGGGATGACTCGACGGACGCAAGGCGATGTTCACTTGGGATACGCGCGCGTTTCCCTCGCTCATTTGTCCGTCATTGTGGGTTTGTGGGTGCGTGTGTACCTTCTTGTGGATTCTTTGTGCTATTACCAAGTTATATTATCTATCCATTGTCCGATATATTCTTTAATGCCAAAAGTTGATTTTAAAACTCTGTGTATGTTTTTTTCAGTTATTGATTGTTCCTGTTTCTCTCCTTCATTAAATATTTTTCTCCGCTCCTCTCGTCCCTTTCTCTAACCCTTGCTACCTCCCAGCTTCCTTCCATCTCCCCGCCCCTCTCATTCACTTCCCAATACATATCAGCCTCTGCCTGCTGCCTGCGTTCGTGTGTACGCGTCTGCCACTCTCTTCAAATGCCCCCCCCCCCCATCTCCCAGACGCAGACAAGAGGCATTTCTCAAGTTTCCTTTTACTTTTAACCCTTTTCTCGCAGGACCACCTTCGCTCCTCCCCTTTTCTTACCCTCCCAACCATGCCCACCCCATATCCCACTACCCCTCCCTTTCACAGGCCAGAGACCCAGACACACAGACACTAAGGGAGAAAGAGAGGAAGAGGGATGGAGGGAAGGATGGGGGTGAGGGGGGTCAGGACAGTCGGCTTGTGTTACTAGTGGTCACTTACACATGGCTATAAAACTTTCCCTCTCTTTTTTTCTCCAATTTGTTTATTTCTATGCAACGGTGTATTACGTGTGCACAAGGACGATATTCTGTCGAGAGGTGTACACGTAGATGGACGCACACGTTAATATACACAATTGATACAATAAACACATGCATAAACGCACACACAAGACCGGGATGTCTAAATGGCACTGTGTTAGTGTGTCCTGATACAATATTTAGGCTGTAGGTCATGATCCTTCAGTGCGCACATGGGGGAGAGACAGAAGGAGAGAGAGAGAGAGAGAGAGAGAGAGAGAGAGAGAGAGAGAGAGAGAGAGAGAGGAGAGAGAGAGAGAGAGAGGAGAGAAAGGAGAGAGAGAGAGAGAGAGAGAGAGAGAGAGAGAGAGAGAGAGAGAGAGAGAGAGAGAGGAGAGAGAGAGAGAGAGAGAAGAGAGAGAGAGAGAAGAGAGAGGAGAGTGAGAAAGAGAGAGAGAGAGAGAGAGAGAGAGAAAGAGAGAGAGAGAGAGAGGTGAGAGAAAGGAGTGGGCAGACGGCTGGGGAGACAAAAATTCCATGGCCAAGCAAGGCTGACCTTTCGCAGTATCTTATCCCCCAAAGGTTTCATTGTAGCAATTGCAAAGAATGTATAGGGCCTCGACCCTTTATTCTACCTGACAAACTACATTCACAGCCTGAAAAAATGAGATATAATAAATGCGTCCTTTGTTAATAAAAAAAGATTTAACCCATCTTAACACCCCTTCACTCTCTCTCTTTCTTTCTCTTTTCTCTTTCTCTCCCTCTCCTTAACACTCTCCCTCATTCTCTCTCTTATTATCTTTCTTTCTCTCTTTATTCTCTTTCTCTCCATCTCCTTTACCTCGACGCTCGGTGACGGCTTCTGACCCACATACGCGCGTCTGTGCGCACGAACGGATAAACAGACCAGTGTCAACTCCCCTCGCGCCCTCCGCCCCCCCCCACCTTCCCCTCACTCCCGCGCTCCAGGCCTCTCTTACTCCCTCCTCTCACTCCCTCATACTTCCCACTCCCTCCTCTCACTCCCTCATACCTCCTAGGCCTATCGCACGCCCTCCCCTTACCCCGTCACTTCTCCCAGGTCTCTGCTACTCTCTCCCCTAACTACCTCATACTTCACAGGCCTCTACTACCGTCTCACCTTACCCCTCATACTTCCCAGATCCCTGCAGCCTTCTCCCCTCACTCCCTCATACTTCGCAGGAATCCGCTCTCCTCTCCCATCACTCCCTCGCCCCCACAACCGCATCCAAACACCCCTATCCCCCTCCCCGATCACCCTCCCCCCACTCATTCGTCATTCAGTTCCCCTCATCAAGCGAGGCGTTTTCCCCTCGCCCCAGCCACTCCTCCTCCTCCCCTTTTCCCTCGTTCCTCCGTCCTTATAATTTGATTCCCGCATGTTTCCCCTTTTCCTCCCACGCATTAAAAAAAGTAAACAACCCGCACGGACCATTATACCCGCATATATCCATCTTCTAAAAAAAAAAAAAAAACTCCGGGTACATTTTTTCTCTCCCTTTAATCAACTTCCCACAAAGCATTTAATAAGGTTAAAAATGGAAACGAAGTGTATAAAGGGGAGAGAAGAATAAAGAAGAGAGAGGGAGAGGGAGAGGGAGAGGGGAGGGAGGGGAGGGAGGGAGGGAGGGAGGGAGAGAGAGAGAGAGAGAGAGAGAGAGAGAGAGAGAGAGAGAGAGAGAGAGGGAGAGAGAGAGAGAGAGAGAGAGAGAGAGAGAGAGAGAGGAGAGAGAGAGAGAGAGAGAGAGAGAGAGAGAGACGAGGAGAAGAGAGAACGAGAGACGAGGAGACGAAGAGAGACAGAAGGAGAGAGAGAAGGAAGAAGAAGAGAGAGGAGACGAGATGAGAGAAAATAGAGAGAGAAAAGAGGAAAGACGAAGAGATGAGAGAGAACGAGATGGAGAGCAGAGGAGAGACCGAGCGGAGGAGAGAGAGAGAGAGAGATTGGTGAGACAGAGCAGAATCGAGAGGAGAGAGAGACGCGCGATAAGAGAAACACCGAAACGAGAGAGCGAAAGATGTATATGCAGAAGGACTAACGTATGTCACAGCTGTATCGAGTGAGAGATCCGAGGAGGGAGAGAAAGTACAGAGAAGGGAGAACATCCGGAAAGGTAACGAGGGAGAAAAAAATATGAAAGTAAAAAAAAAAAAACCACCACCACACCACACAACGCAAGTTAAGCCCCAAAAGACCCCACGCAAAAAAACAACACACCGAACACAACTCAACGACGTCTACCGCCGACGACAACAACACACCACACCACGGAACAGAAGACAACATGCACACACACCCCCGGAGCAACCGAGCAGGAGAGAATTAACAGGAGGTTAAAGATCTTCCCATGGAATATTTGTGATCCCGACGATACAGGCTGAAGCCCGCGTGATATATCCACCAGAGACAACCCGCCCACCTCTTCCCCCCCCCCCCCCCCCCCCCACCCCCACACCCGGCACAAGCCCCTCCCACACACACACTCTCCACACACACACACACACACACACACACACACACACACACACACACACACACACACACACACACACACACACACACACACACACACACACACACACACAGACCCCCGACATCTCCAACATGGGAGGTATGATCGTTCGCCAATAGAGGTGGTTTGGTGTCACGCGAGACGGAAGGCTGAGCCCGGCCGTGCATTGTTAGTCCCTCTGAGAGACAACCGCGCCCATCTCCTCTTTCCCCTCTCCTCCCCCCCCTCCCCCCCCCCTCTCTCTCCACATCCTCTGGCTTTCGTTTCGTGTTTTTCGTCTCTGCCTCTCTCTCTTTCTCTCTCTTTCTCCTCCCACCCACTGACTTCCTCTTAGTCATCTGAACTTCTTCCATTCTTCTCTTTTTCATCTAGGATTGGCTGTTCCACTCTCGTCTCTTGCTTGTGTATATATATATTTCTGTGTGTGTGTGTGTATATGTACACACACACACACACACACACACACACCACACACACACACACACACACACACACACACACCACACACACAACACACACACACACACACACACACACACACACACATACACACACACACACACACACACACACACACACACACACACACACACACACACACACATATATATATGTATATATATATAATATATATATATATATATATATATATATCTATATATATATTATATGTAATCATATACTATCTATATATATTAATATTATACTACTATATTATATACTTCTCTTTTTTTCTACATAATATCTATTATATAATACTTTTCCATTATTATCTTTTATCAATGTTATTATTATATATATATATATATTGTATTAGTATTTTATAGTTTTGTTTGTTTCTTAATCTTTCGTGAAAAGCTCATCTAAGTCACCAAATAAGTGAGTAACAGTCAGCCTCTGTTCCAGCACCCCCCACCCCCCCCCGGCGCCCACCACTCGCGCCTACCGCCACAGCCCTTGGTGCCCACACACGCCCGTAAAGTCTCACATCAAGGCATACCCTTCGCCGCCCACAGCGCCTCGTGATTGGTGTCTCTGCGCCCACGCATTAGCATCTGGCCCACTTTGCTCTTCCTCCTTCTCTTTCTTATTCTCTCCCTCATTCTTCACCTTCACTTCCACTCCTCCTCTTACTCCTCTTTTCCTTGTACTACGACTACTATACTACTACTACTACTACTAAGCTATACTAACTACTACTTTATACTATACTATATAGCTATACTACTATACTTCTACTACTACTGCTATACTATGACACTACTAACTACTACAATTACTACCTACTATAATAATACTATAGACAGCTACTACTACTTTACTTCACTACTACTGCTGCTACTACCACTACACCTACTTCTCACTACTACTACTGTTGCTCTACTACACACTACGCACTACTACTTAC
>NC_051401.1:18154554-18159144 GCF_015228065.2 Penaeus monodon
CAAAAAACACTCCTCACGCACAAAACGTCCCCACCCAGACACGCACAAACTAGGTCTATAAAAGTACTATATAGCCCTGAGCACAACCCACACAAAACACACACCGGATGCAGGGACCGACCACGCCGTCACGCCGTTAACATCCGGGGGCCCTTTTGCACTGCAGAGGCGCCGATCACTGTAGGACCCCGAGGGGGACACTGTGGATCATCGCTTTCTTGAAGGACGCGAGCACTGGCGCGGAAAAACACGGAGGGTGGGGAGGGGGAGAGGGAGCGAGGGGAGGGATGGTAGGGGGTAGCGGGAGGATGTAGGGTAGGAGGAGGATGGGAGGGAGAGAGGTGGCGGTGGGGATAGAAAAAGGGGGGAGAGGAGTAGCACGGGAAAGGGGAAGAGGTGGGAGAGTGGGAGAGGGTGGAGAAGGGGAGGAGGGAGAGGAAGGGAAGGTATAAGTGAGGCAAAAAAGTGGAACGAGAGGAGAGGAGGAACGAATAGCTAATAAAGGCGGAAGAGGGAAAGAGAAGAAAATGAGAAAAGGAGAATAAAACGAGAGGCAGAGAATGGAGAAAGGACAGAGAAAGAACGAAGAAAAAAAGGAGAGGAGTAAGGGATTACGCAGAAGGAGTGGGAGGAGCGCGTTCCACGGACTGCCGGTAAAGGACACAGGGGCGCGTCTTTGCACCTCCTTTTAGGAAGAAATCTCGTCTTTGCGGCCCCCTACTCCACGGGGCCCGCCTCGGGGGATTTAATCATATCCAGAACACACAACATAAAAACATGTTACGCATACACTTTCAAAACGCACACAAAATACATTATCAGTACAAGAGAATCACAAACACCCTAAAATTTGAATTACTATGCCAATTAATCTATGGAATCCTCGCCCCAATTATTGCATGACAACATACAAAATCGGCCAAAGAAAGCAAATAACACACAAATTGTTACACACAAAAAAAAAAACGAAAGAAAAAAAATTAGAGAAAATTGCACCTACAAATATCTACGACTCCTTGCCAATTACTCCTTTCCATAAAAATAAAGTAAAAAAACTAAGCATGCAAACAGATAAATAGATATAACAAAAATAACCAGCGAGTGAGAAGTACAAAACAAAAATTAAATACATAACAAGAAAAAAATATAAATAATAAAAATAATAATAATAATAATAATAATAATAATGATAAAATATAAAATAATAATAATAGAATAATAATAAATAGTAATAATAATAAATAATAATAATAATAATAATAATAATAATAATAATAATAATAATAATAATAATAATAATAATAATAATAAGCGAGCGATGAAGATGAAAACAAAGATAAAAAAGTAGAAAAAAAAATTATTAAGCCGGGTACCCCCCTCAGTTCCCATAACAACAAAGCCTAAGGACGGAGAGGGCATCTTAGCGAGACAGAGCGAGAGAAAGACACCACCGGATATGCACTGGTGTGACGGGTGCCGCGGGCTCTCAACGTCGACAATCTCTGCCCGCTGTAATGCATTAACAAGGGTAGGACTTTTATGTGTGGGATCCAATCCTATACTTCCTTTCCATCGATGGTGAGTTTTGGAGCTTGTAGATTTTTTTTCTTTCGTGTATCTGAGGTGTGCAGTTTGCGGAGTGCAGAGGAATGTTATGGGTGTTCAGGTAAAATAGAGAATATGTTGTACTTAATTTGTGATTCGAATTAAAGGATGAGAGAAAAAAATATGGAAAGGGAGAATGAGAAAGAGAGGGAGAATCATGGAAAGGGAGAATGAGAGAGAGGGAGGGAGAATCATCACTGTATTATATCCTGAAACAATTCATTCCATTGTTATGTCAGCCGAAATACGTCCTACATTATCGTCACCAGCAAGCAGTATTTTCCAGATATATTTATGTGTATCCTAAAGTCTTGTAAACGGCATTTAGATAAAATGGAAAATTAAAGAATGAGAAACTGATTAAGTAAAATGCAGATGTCTTTATCAAGAATTGGTTCACATGTAATCAACGGACACATTGCTCCACAGATCTGCATTCATGTCATATTGTATGCATTAAAACCTCTGTCGTCATTCAGTTCGTAATATTACGTACATTTCACCTCTTGATAAGACACTGAAAATACAAGCACTTCAATTATCACACTCGAAAGGGATGAATATAACAATAATGGACGCAAACTTTAATTAACCAACATTTTCGCGACATGGCAACTCTTTCGCTAAACCTCGATATAATGACGTTTCCTCCCAGTATTCACAAACTTCCTAGTTTTCACATCATAGACAGATTACAAAAGGGAAATCTCATAAAACCCCCTTTGCTGGCTGTTGTGAAATTTTATCTTATATCGAGTTTATCTGAGAGAAACGGCGAGGTGATGCCTTGTAAAGTGAGAAGAAATTTGCACTTGGAACAACGTTCGCATTTTTACTTATGTTTTATGTATCTCCTCTTACTTCAAGTGATAAGATATCATAGCCTATATATATGTATATATATGTATAAAATATATATATATATATATTTTATATATATATATATATATATATTTAAATATAAACTTTTTACGAAAAGAGACCCTATTTGCCTTTTCTCTCAACATCAAAAGGGCAGTACTTATTGACAGATTGATGGATATAGTTACGGAATGACAGTCGGGGCCCAAATCCCGCACACCGAGGAAACGCCCATCAGAGAGAAACGTCTGTACCCCCCCCCCCATCCCTGGCCCTTCCCCAGTTCCTTGTGGTCGGAGCCCGCACCTACCGGGGGGCAAACCCTTAGGAGGGGAGGGGCAGGGGAGGGGAAAGGTTACAGGACGTGTGTACTCCAGGCGGAATACAGATGCCCGAGTGCAATGCCCAAACGCCCCTACCCCTAAGCATTACACGGACGCTGTATTTCTGTGGGCTTGGGAGTGCGTGCGTACGTGCGTGTTTGTTTTCCTGAGACAGCGTGTGAGTCCAGAGAATGAGTAGGTAATGTAAAAGGTGTGACTGTGACTTTATTGTAATTTTCTTCTTTTGTTTTTTTTACTTGTTCGTTTCTCGGCAAGTGTCGATCAGTACGGCAGGACCTCGTTGTATAATCAGACCCAGTGTGTTGATATCGGGAAAGACCCATGCTTAATGAGATCACACGAAAGAGATAACAAAAACAAGCAACTCCCATTATAGTCAAGAAGCGGTAAAAAAAAACACACACAAAGCACAAAACACTTCTCTTTTTTACACACTAAAATGTTTCCACAGCAATTAAAAAATTAATAAAAGTTTTTCTTAGTATGTTTGCGGGTATAACGCTACTTGATATCTTATCACATTAGTACAGACACATTACCTTAATACCGTGCCTAGTTTTCGAGTGTGCTTTGTTCTCGGCGCGGTAGAAGACCGACGTGAGATGACAGACAAGCTGGACTATTTTAGGGAAAGGTATGTGTATAGTAGTATTTTATTATATATAAAATATATATAAATATATATTATATATATATGTGTTGTGTGTGTGGTGTGTGTGTGTGTGTGTTGTGTGTGTGTGTGGGGGTGTGTGTGGGGTGTATGATGTATGTTTGGTTGTGTGTGTATGTTGTGTGTGTGTGTGTGTGTGTTGTTGTGTGTGTGTGGGGGTGTGTAGTGTGTGTGTGTGTGGTGTGTTGTGTGGGGTGTGTGTGTGTGTGTGTGTGTGGTGTGTGTGTGGGTGTGGTGTAGTGTGTGTGTGTAAGTTGTGTTTTACTGGGTTGGGGTTTTTGTTGTGTGTGTGTTTTGTGTGTATGTGTGTTGTGTGTTTGGTGTGTGTGTGTGTAAATATATATACGTATATACATATTTATATACAACACATAAACATATACATACACGCGCGCGCACACGCATACATACACACACACACAAACACACACACACACGCACACGCACACGCACACGCACATGTGTGTGTGTTCGTAAATGTTTTGTATGTTTTAATGTATTTTATATATTATATATATATATAATCACACACACACACACACACACAAACACAAAAACACACCACACACACACACACAACACACCACACACACAATAATATATAATATATATATATAATATATATATTTTATATATATATGTATAATGATATATAATGATATATGTATATTATGTTATTATAGGTATATTATAGATATATATATATAATAGCATGGTGTATTATATATATTATGAGATATTATATAGTACACACATGCTATGTATTAATATAGATAATATAATTACATATAATAATATATATACAGATATTATATATATAATTATTATACATTAGAATATATTTATACATATATCATATATATATAATATATATAATAATATATTTTATATATATATAATAATAAAATTTTTTTGTTTTTTGTTTTTTTTTTTTTTTGAGCTCGGGTGTGTGAGTCCCACACACACACACACACACAACCACACACACACACAACACACACACACCAACACACACACACACACACACACACACACACACACAAAAAATTTAAAACAAAAAACCACAAAATAATATAATATAATAAATTTAAATAATAAATTTAATTTTTC
>NC_051401.1:18159244-18161744 GCF_015228065.2 Penaeus monodon
ATGTAAATATTATTCCCATTCACTTTCTTTTTCTTTTAGGTGCTCCACCAATGAGGCCTTTGTGGGCTTCTTTCCCAGAAGATGAAGCAACCTTTGGCATAGAGAGTGAACATATGATCGGTTCCGCTCTTCTTGTTCATCCCATCACTGAGCCGGGAGCCGTCACAGCCAATATTTATTTCCCACCTGGAGTCTGGTATGACATAGAGGATTTGAGCGTGCAACACGGGCCGAGCCACAAAGTAGTGTCTGCAGCAAGGGACAAGGTGAAGGCATTATGGCTGATTGTTGTCGTTGCATGTGGATCTAGAGTGGCAGAGATTTATGAAATAGGTTGTAATGTCTTTTTTTTTTTTTTTTTTTTTTTTTTTTCCATCCAAGTATACACAAGGAGCTGATATTTCGTAGTGAGGGACTGGGGTTCAAGAATTAAATTTTGGATTAGTAGCATTATTTTTCAGAAGATTTCCCTACTTGTGTGAGAACTTTTTGCATATGGTCTTTTTTCTCTCTCTTTTCTTTCTTTTTTTTTCTTTTTCTTTTTTCTTTTCCTTTTCCTTTTCCTTTTCCTTTTCCTTTTCCTTTTCCTTTTCCTTTTCCTTTTCCTTTTCTCTTATTAGGTGTCATTAATGGGACTTTCACAGCCATGAGATCTAGATTTTGTACAATTTTTTTTCTCTGGTGGTTATTATTAGAGATTGTTTATCTCGAGCTTGGTTTCATTTGGCGAATAGATATCCAAACTATGAATTTGCAATTTTTCTTGTTTGGTGCACCGTATTATTGGGCTAACTGCTCCCATAATGAATGATAAAAATCAATGAAAATTTTTTTGATAGCTTTCATTTATCTAGAAGTCCTGCACCACGCGCTCTGGTGCATTGCTGCACGTACAAGCCTACCCCGCTGACCAAGTGGTTTGCTGTGACGCCATATCACGTGACCCATCAGCAATGGGTTAAATATTTACACCAAGCAATCAGACATAGTACCACTCTACAGGCTTGAATCGCTCTTGCCACAGTTTGTTAGGAGTTTATATACTCCTGAGAGTTGATTTCTGTGAGCACATGATTTCAATGTCATTTTAATGTAAAGATCCGTAAAATTATTTCATTAGGCGGCTGCTGACTGAGAGAGATGTATTACCCCCTGTATGCATTGGGGGGAGGGGGTAACAGAAAAGGCCACTGTCTTTTTTGATTATTTCCCTACCTTCCTCCATCACAATTGAGGGTAGCATTGTCTAATCAATTTTTCTCTCAAATATTTTTGGAAAAAAATATGGTGACAGTCCCCTCAACTTGGTTTAGTTTGTACTTGTCTAATGATACAATATGTCTTGGAAACAAGGTAATTTGAAGTAGGTAGCTCCAATTTGCCTTGATGAAAATCCTTGTTGCCATCTTTGTCTTTATTCATTGCAAATTATTATTTTTCTTGTTTTCATTTTTGTTTATCTTTCAACCATTGTTATTACTGAGCCATTTTCAAAGAAAATGAAGGGAAAAAACAAACTTGCCATAAAATATGGCACAGATTGATGGGTCAAATAAAGGGACGGGGCTAATAACATCATTACGTCTAGCCAATGAGCATGCGCTGTGATATCAGATATAATGAGGTACATAAATATTTTTAGAGTTTACTCGATATTGTACAATTACCTGAAGTAAAACAAAAATTTCCCTCTGTTATTTATAATAACGAAGAGTTCCTTACCATTATCATCCATCAGGAGAATGCTCTTGGGGGGGAAAAAGTCAATTTCATTTTTAGGTTGAAAAAGCTAAATGGAAGTGGAGCTACCTAATAATAATAATAATAATAATAATAATAATAATAATAATAATAATAATAATAATAATAATAATAATAATAACAATAATAATAATAACGAATAATAATAATGATAACAACAACAGTAACAACAATAGCAATAAAAATAATAATAGAAATAATAATGATAATGGTAATATTATTATTATTATTATTATTAATAATATTGATAATAACATGAATAGCAATAATTGTAATGATAACAACAAAGTGATTCTACTAATAATGGCCAAAAGGATAACGTTGATTATAATTTTGATAACCACATGGAGATATTTATATCAGTATCGACAACGATACTTATCAAAATTATGATAATGATGGTAATGACAACGATTATGGGGATAGCAATGATAATGAAGATAGCAATATCAATAATAATGATAATAGAGATATCCATATCAATTATATTGATAATGATAGTAATACCAATGAAAAATTATCCTTAATAATGATATGAAAAACAATAATCATCATACTGGTGAAAATCTCCCCAGCCACCGCAATTCGCTTCCATTTTCAAACATTCTAGGTCCACCATTCATAATACTAATGATAATAATGATAACAACCAATCATATTCAATTATCATAACAGTAATGATAGCATAATGATATTTAATCATCCATTCATTTATTACATCCATTCACCATCGCCGTTA
>NC_051401.1:18166744-18170172 GCF_015228065.2 Penaeus monodon
TAGTAGTAGTAGTAGTAGTAGTAGTAGTAGTAGTAGTAGTAGTAGTAGTAGTAGTAGTAGTAGTGTGTACTATTATTATTATTATTATTATTATTATTATTATTATTATTATTGTTATTATTATTGTTATTGTTATTATTATTATTATTATTATTATTATTATTATTATTATTATTATTATTATTACTTTTACTTCCATTATTATATTTTTATTATGATTACTATTATTATTCATTATAATTAGTATCACTTGTGTGCCATGTGGCTTAGATGCAATTTAAAAAGAAAATTGTCATATAATTTTTCTCAGGTCACATTATATGAAATAAATTTTAGTAATAAATTTGTACTTTTTCAGAAATTTCATAAACCCTTGATCCGTATTTCATGCTTATAATGAATAGCTGCCTCAAAGCACTTTGCCTTAATGTGCAACTAATTAAATTATGGCTATCACTTAGAAATTTTGTGCAGTGTTAATTTACTCCAGTTACTGCATCACTGCACTCATCATCACAAGTTAATTTTCATAATTCTGCATCTGTGAATTATATATTCAAGATTTTTTAGATTTACATGTTAATGGTTAAATTTTATATTCATCAAGATTATTTTAGATTTATATGTTGATGGTTAAAACAAGTAAATGTGCTAGATGTCGAAGGTCATATAGCACTATGGTAAAGTATTATGACTAAATGGATAAAATGAGTTAAGGAGTAGGACAAAATATGTTAGATGTCAAAGGTTATCGAGTGCTACAGGATGACATGGTCGTGAAAAGGGTAAAGTAGAGGAGCAACTGTAGTAAATTAGGAATTAATAAAAAGGGAAAGGGGTTAAGGGTGATGGGTGAATGGATATGTGTGTTATCTATGTGTGAGGAAGGAAGGGGAACATCATATAAAGAACACTAAAAGAGCCATTATGAAGCAATCAATGGGTAATAAGGGTATAATGGGTGGCGAAGAATCTGGAGAATGACACAAGGGAATGGGAAGAAAGTGAAGGATCAGGAAGAACATCAGGAGGGTGAAGATCCAGAGAAGGACTGTTGTGACAGAAGAGAGTCACATGAGCACACAGGTGGGAGTGGTAAGGATAATTGGGAAAGAAGGGATGGGGTGTGTTGAGAAAAAGTGGGAGGGAGAAGGTTAGGGGAAACTTGAGGAGGAGACATGAATATCAACAACTACTTTGAATATAGTGGGAGTGGAGTAGAGAGTTTGGAGGGTGGATGAGAGAGAACAGTATTCTCTTTGGTCATATTTAGAAAGTTTTGGATGTCCTCGAGAGTTTTTGGAGGGGCATTGGGTGGAGAGGTCTGAGAAATGAAGGTTTTCTTATGAGAAGAGTAGACAGACGTCCGAAGAAGAGAGGAAGGGTTGGGTGTCGTAGAGGATTGGAAGGAGAATATGGAATGGAACGCTTAGATTTTTTGGTATGACAGATAGTGAGAAGTAGTAGGAGCTGGCACTGGGGAATGGGTAGAGATCGGAGTATCTAGATTTAGACTAGAAAAAGAATTTGACTTCGGGAGAGCAGAAGGAGAGGTAGGATGGGAAAAGAGAAGTCAAGACATTTTGTGAAGAAGGGAGAGGAGCAGAGCAAAAGACAGTTTTGGAATAAGGAGGGAGAGTAAAATTTTGTCAGTGTAGTCACATAGAGTGAAGCCTGATTTGAATATCAGAACTGCTGTTTTAGACTTGAGTTTGTAAGCAGGGCAGCTCTTATAAAATACATTATGGGAACCACCACAATTGGCACATGTTCAGTTTTGTGGAAGGTTATGTTTACATAAATCTTGGCAATAGTGGTGTAGGAGGAATAGTGTAGTACTGCATTGTTACTGCATTATAGTCAGTGAGGTAGGCAAGCAGGTAATTTTTTGTCTGACCTAGCCTTGTCATAGACAGGGCAGTCAGCTGGAGAGATGGAAACCCTTAAGGTACAAGTATGGAAGGTTATCTATACTGCCTCCTATATCAGGGAAAGACGAACTGGCAATCCTCCCTGACTTTGAAGCACTCTAATTCTTCTTCTCTTTTTTATTCTGATTAATTAACATTTATTAAATGTTTGAGCTACACATGTTTTGAATTGTAATCTCTCTTTATCCCCCCCCCTCTCTGCGCTGCTATCTGTTATTCTTTCGTTTTTCATTCTCTGTTTATCTATCAGTCTCTAGTTCTGTTTGTCTGTTTCTGTTTATGCCTCTATCTCGGTTTCTGTCTCTGTCTCTGCATCTGCCTCTCTTTCTTTCTTTCTTTCTCTCTGGTGATCACAAGTGCAAGGGTATGCTGATGACTCATTCAAAAGAAGAACTCTTTCTTTCTCTGTTATCAATCATTAATTCTGTGTGTTTGTTTCTATATGTTATTTCATTCTCTCTCTCTCTCTCTCTCTCTCTCTCTCTCTCTCTCTCTCTCTCTCTCTCTCTCTCTCTCTCTCTCTCTCTCTCTTTGTATCTACCTATTTATCCACATTTCTCTCTTACTCTGTCACATTCTTTCACACAGACAGACAGACACACACACACACACACACACACACACACCACACACACACACACACACCCCACACACACTTTTACACACACACACACACACACACGCACACACACATGCCCACCCCATATCCCCAAAAAAAACTCAATGGGAAAATGTTTTGAAATATATTTAAGTTTGCTTTAAATCAATGGCAGTATCATACCTCTTCTTGTCCTTTACAAGTTTATCAGCATTGTCTTTGTCATCATCATCGTCGTCATTATTATATACCTAAAATAATATTCCTTTAATTTTATTTGTTATATTTCATCCTTGTTTTCTACCCTATTTCATCATTAACATTTGCGTATATTTTTTCCTATATTTTATCATTGCTATCATTTAAGGTAGTACTACTTATAACGATTATGATAATGATACTTCTACTAATACATCTACTTCTAATAATACTGCAGTACTTCTACTACTAATACCATTATTTGCATTGATAATAATACTGATAATAACAATGAAAAAGATGATTACATCAAAAATAATAAGGAAAGAACACTACCACACCACTGGAAATAACAAAGCGTAAACTCAACAAAGATGATAAACAAACTAAAAGTAATGATAATAAGAATGATTTACTATAATAAGTAAGGGTGAGGTTGATAGCAGTGATGATGAAAAGAAATAACAGCGAAAGCCTTAACAATCCAGCATGTATGATATAGTAATGTGCATGTGAAAATCGGTACAAGGGACTTTCCTTCTAAGGTCTATACCAAATTCCTATTGCTGAAAGTGCACTTTTTACGACATATAATACCTTGAAAACCTCGAGTATTTGGCTTGCTTAATTTATTCTGGTTTATGGATTATCTACCATATAATAGACACACGATATTTGAAGTGTGAATGCAAATCTAATTA
>NC_051401.1:18180272-18202772 GCF_015228065.2 Penaeus monodon
TGTTGTTATTGTTGTTATTATTGTTATTGTCCTTCTTACTGATGTCATTATTTTTGTTTATTGTAATTTTGGGGGTTTTATTAGATGCCTCTTACGTTTTCTACATTTGTTTATTTTTTACTGAATGAATTCAATGATTTTTTCTCTTGAATTACATTTAATATTTTCCATCTCATAAAGTTCTTTCATAGAAAAATAATAATTTCCAGCTGATCGAGAAGCAATGATCAAATCCCAGAAGGATGAAATACAAGCGGCAGAGTGCCAGGGAAAGACCCACGTCGCCTCACGCCTGCCGCGGCTACACCAGGAACAGTTAGCACAACTCGATGCCCGTCATGCACAGGAGATATCCACCATGCATGTCCGGATTCTGCAGTTGCTGGATCAGAAGGTAGGTTTGTGAGGTCCTTTTGTTCTAGATTAATTTTAGTATGTTGTCACTTCTTGTATTTGTGCATGAGTTTACATGATGTCGCTAAGATCACATTATTTAGACTAACAGGCTAAGAAACTTCCTATAAATCAGAATTTTGTTAGTTAGCTGGTTAGTTGGTTTGTTTTGTTGTTGTTG
This sequence comes from Penaeus monodon, assembly GCF_015228065.2. Classification (NCBI taxonomy): domain Eukaryota; kingdom Metazoa; phylum Arthropoda; class Malacostraca; order Decapoda; family Penaeidae; genus Penaeus; species Penaeus monodon. The sequence continues at coordinate 18,180,847 of NC_051401.1, forward strand.
TTGTTGTTGGTTTGTCTGGATTCTAAAAGAGGTTAGTACATACTGGATCTTAGTGCTCATGGACCAAACTCATGTGAAATATCAAGACTCCTCTTTGCAATACTATTAGTCCTTTTTTCCGCTGGATTTTCTTTCTTCTTCTTCTTTCTTTCTTTCTTTCTTTCTTTTCCTATTTTCTATTTTCTAAAGTCTATATTTGTCTTATTATTTTGTGCCAAGATGATAATAGACTGTTTCATTGAGTAGATGTCATATCTGTCCAAGTAATTTACACTGCAATAACAATGACAGTAAGTAACATTTTGTTACTTGTGCTGCTTTTTATATTTTTGTAATATTCAATTTTCTGTAACACACCCAATGATGCTAGTAATATTGGGCAGGAATCTGTTCCTGCATGTGGACATACTGTCCTACCTGGAATCAGCCCTCTCCCAGGAAAGGTGTACAGCTGGTAAACATCACCCTCATGGACTGGTGGAGATATACATGAATTGCAAAAAAATGTGATGAATTTTGTAATGAGATGACTATGCTTGTTGAAAATATATGAATTTGTTTGAGAGAAATCTACTAATTTGCTGGAGGTAAATGTAGATGTAGACAATATAGTATTACATGGAAGAGTCTTACCAAAGTACATTTGAAGGTGCAAAGAGCAGGGTTGGCTGTGGTATAATGTGTACTAGGCAGTGACACTTTGCTTTAAAAAAGAGAAATATATAGTTTAGAGAATTAAATATATTGGAAGTTACATAGGTATCTCAAATCCAGTTTAACTAAAAATTAAATTTTACTTTTGCCAAATATTACATTAAGAAAAGGGTTTATCTATCATGAAAAAGGAACTTTTTAGTTTTAATAATTCTTGACTGCATATGCAAGGGGCATTCATTTCACATTGTCTTCCAAAATTATCAATAATTTAGCTTGAAGTGCCTATGTTTTCATTTTCCCCCTTTTTATTTATTAAATTGTAATGATATTTTTGGGAAGATTTGTAAAAGTAATAGTTTATAGTTGAACGGCTTAGTTCTAGTAACTTATATTATTATCCACTTTGTATAGTTAATGATATTTACATAAAATAATTGCATTATTAACACTTTATGCTGGGATGGCATGATATACATTCTGTATCCACTGTGATTTTAGTTTTTAATTGTATTTACATGTAGATGGTTCAAGCAATTAGTCACCAAGGAGTCAGTTCCTAGTCATACTACTCTAACCAGTTTACCCCTTTTCCTTGATTTTCAAAAAGACTTTAAAAAATTTTTTATTGTTAGAAGTGTTTTAATAGCATTATAATAATCATAATGTAAGTGACAATACTGAGAGTATCTTTATTAAGCTGTTGGATCTGGGTGCTTCACTGCCCAAAATCTTATGCTTACTGGAGCACTCACTCTTACATGTGTGTGGCTTGTAGGACAGGCGGGCATGAACACTTGTGCGATGACAAGACTCCATATTTCCTCCTTGCAAAGTTACTTTCTCTTTTTCTGCATAAGCATTTTAAGCTTTTTTTTTGCCAATTTTCAATGTCTATATTTATCATTGGATTTGCTTTATCCAGATGGTAATAAAATGTTTTCACTGCAGATTCCATATCATCTCTCTAGGTTGTCCACAACTCAGTGCAGTATAATAACAATAAGTAACATTTTGTTATGCGTGTTTTATTTTGTAATACTCCCATTTTCTGTAATAGGATTCTGGGCATGGAAATAATGTCCTCCCTGGAGATGATGCTCTTCCAGATATGGCTTGATGGAAGTAATGCAAAAGCCCCTTAGCCTTTAGCCAAGGTCCCGTCACCCCGGTGCTCAGCCAGATATTCCCACAATAGCATGTTCACATCACTCTCCCCTCAAGCCAAATTTTTTCTTGACGTGACAATCATATCATCTGGATCGTTGTGGTTAATAGCATTTGGAGAGAGAGAGAGAGAGAGAGAGAGAGAGAGAGAGAGAGAGAGAGAGAGAGAGAGAGAGAGAGAGAGAGAGAGAGAGAGAGAGAGAGAGAGAGAGAGAGAGAAAGGATCCAAAAAATTCAAGGAACAGGGAAATCATGTGAGCACTTGTAGAGCCATCTGTATGAAACGAAGATTCACTAAAAACTGCAGTTGACAATACATGTATCCTTATGCAAAGGGTCAGTTGTCAGTGGACCAAATTAAAGGAATAAAATCATTAGAGAAATCACTAAACCTCTTACCTGTGCTCCAAATCATGATCCAAAGTCACCAGGAAAATGTTGTGTTCACTGTAGTAGTATTTTGTGAAATGTCTATGCACATAGATGATTCTGCAAGTGCTTAGCATGTAGGAGTCAGTAAGTAGACTGACTGTGGAAACACAAACTAATTCTTTCAGTGTTGATGCTGTTAATTTTATTATAGACATTACTAACAGCAATATAAAGTACCAGAAAATATTTTTAAAAAATCAAGGAAACAGGTGAGACAAGTAGTCCTCATAATTGGCTCATTGGTGATTTAGTACTTGAGGAGCCATCTATGTGTTAATTAACAAGGTAAACTCGCAGTGGTCTTGGCATGTAGGTACAGTCAACAACAACGCAACAGCAAAAAAACATTGTTAATATTACTTGTGTTCAATGAGGAACTGAATGCTTCTCTCTGTTAACACCTTATTATGGTGCTACCTACCTTGCCTTGCTATTCCACACCACTTCATAAATTTTTCATATTAGTTTGTGCAAAGGTTAATGGTACTTATTTTTCTAACTGTACATGGTTAAAAGTTGATGGTTAAAACAGATAAATATACTAGACATCAAAAGTCATATAAAGCACTATAGTATTTTGGGAAAAAGGGGGAAAATGAGTTAACAGTTAGGTGGGCAGAAGGGGATGAAGAAGAGAAGGAAAAGCAAAGGGGGAGAAGTAAAAACCATGCAAAATTATTTGAGGCAAGGGCTGAGGTCCAAGGCAGGGATGATCCCCTACCTTGGGCCTCGGTCTCCTCACCCCCCCCTCCCCAGATCAAGGGATTGGGGAGGATGTAGGTACATGCCATCCATAGTGGCATCGGGTTAATATGATTTTTTCTTTCAACTTAAAAAGCATTGAATCAAATAGAATACATGGTCCAGAATTATTGCTATATATGGGTTTCCTTTTTCCTGCTTGTTGCCCTTCCATCTTGTTGCTAATTACCTAAGATGTTGAAGGTGCAGAACTTCAAACAATAAGTCCTTTTTATCTTTACAGGTAACAGAGCAACAATCAACATTACAACAGGTTGGTGTACCAGGATTTCATGAAACAGAAAACCCAGTTGAAATTAAGATCCAGATGTATATAATGGACTTTATAGTTAAAATTGGGGGCATTAAGGTACCTTGATAGTTATTGTCAAATAGTCTTAGTATTTTCTGCAACAGGAGTGCAGTTTGGATATTATATATTATTTAATATTGTTATCTATATTGACAATTTAAAGTATATGGATTATTAAATATTTTTACTATACTGGGAATGAGTTTTATTAACCCTCCTCTACAACTATTTTTTTATGTAGTGGATGTAACCATTGATATATGCACATGCTGGGGTAGACTAACCTTTTCAAGTCAAAAGATCCAAAGTTTTATCCTTTTAATTGTGTATGGAAATAAGGGTCAAATAAAAACTAGATCTAAGAAGTAGGATATTTTATGAGGGTATAAACCTATAACTTCCTTATGTACAATATATTTCCATAAGGTATTGCCTTTATGGAGTAAATTCCATCATTCCACATTTGTTACTCTAGAGCACTCCAGAAGTACAGCCAGGGAGAGACACCAGAGCCCATAGAAGAAACTATAATTATTGGTATTCACTTAATGGTCTCAGGAAAGTTTATAGTGACTATGAGTGTTTATAATTATTGGTATTCACTTAATGGTCTCAGGAAAGTTTATAGTGACTATGAGTGTTAATCATTCATGTTGAAATTATTGCAGATACTCAACAGTGCAAAATTCAAACAAGATATGACTAGTTACTCTTTTCATAGTACAGTTATTTTTATTTATTGAAAATTTTTTGCCACTTCAACATCTAGGGTCATTATCAATGTATACAAGAATATAGCAACATAGTGTGGCATAGGGGCAAAGCTTTTGGTTCCCCTAGGCAATGTGTGTGGATTTCCAGAAAGGTCAAAACAAACAAATGTACCAGACATCACAGGTCATACAGCACTATGGTACAGTATTGTGGCAAAAAGGGTTAACAATTTGGATAAGTGGACAGAAGGGGATGAAGAGAAAGAAAAGGAAAGAGGGAGAAGAAAAGACCCTGCAGGCGAGGGCTGAGGTCCAAGGCAGGAGTGACCCCCACAATAGGTCTCAGTCTCTGCCTCACAAGCCCCCCCCCCCCCCAACACTAATGAGCAAAGGATTGGGGGAGGGGGGTGGGTTACATTACATCAAAGCACACACTGAACTTCTTGTTGATCCCTAAACAGCTGCTTCCTCCACAAAATATGTGAATGACAGTATTTGCACTTTGAAAGATGTAATGAACATTTCAATTTTACATTTACCAGAAATCCATTATGTTTCTGAATTTGTCATGGATTATCTTATTGATGTCAGGAGGCTTGTATGCAAGCACTCTTCACTACAGGCCTGCATTTATACATGCAATACTGAGTGTGTGAATGAGTGAGCAAGTCGGTCAGTCAGTCAATCAGACAATTTAAGAGAGAGAGAGAGTGGGTGAGTGAGTGTGAGTGTGAGTGTGAGTGTGAGTGTGAGTGTGAGTGTGAGTGTGAGTGTGAGTGTGAGTGTGAGTGTGAGTGTGTGTGTGTGTGTGTGTGTGTGTGTGTGTGTGTGTGTGTGTGTGTGTGTGTGTGTGTGTGTGTGTGTGTGTGTGTGAGTCAGGGAGTCAGTAAATAAATACAAAATACACCCCTTCCTCTCCACTCCATCTCCTCCTGCACAGTCTTCTTCATTGTCTGCCCCCTCCTTCCCTATTTACTACTCTTCATCCTTATTGTCTTCCTCCCCACAGCACTACCTCACGCCACACCACTCCTCCTTCCACCTCTATAAACTTTTCGAGTACTCTTTTTAGCCCAGCCAAGTTGGATCAATTCTTTGTGATTAACCGACACCCTTACTCGGACAATATCCACCTCTTCCAATAATGTCCCCAAAACAACTAGGCAAAGTTTACTTTCACAGCCATTTCTATTGTTCACACCTTGTAATAGTTACATCTGAGTCCCAGGCTTGTGCATTATCTAAACTGACTGACCTCACCAGCAAACTTTTTCCTGTGCAACCTGGCTTTAACCTTCATACTTGTACCTTAAGGGTTTCCATCTCTCCAGCTGACTGCCCTGTCTATGACAAGGCTAGGTCAGACAAAAAATTACCTGCTTGCCTACCTCACGGACTATAATGCAGTAACAATGCAGTACTACACTTCCTCCTACACCACTATTGCCAAGATTTATGTAAACATAACCTTCCACAATACTGAACATGTGCCAATTGTGGTGGTTCCCATAATGTATTCAATAAGAGCTGCCCTGCTTACAAACTCAAGTCTAAAACAGCAGTTCTGAGATTCAAATCAGGCTTCACTCTATGTGACTACACTGACAAAATTTTACTCTCCCTACTTATTCCAAAACTGTCTTTTGCTCTGCTCCTCTCCCTTCTTCACAAAATGTCTTGACCTCTTTTCCCATCCTACCTCTCCTTCTGCTCTCCCGAAGTTAAATTCTTTTTCTAGTCTAAATCTAGATACTCCGATCTCTACCCATTCCCCAGTGCCTGCTCCTACTACTTCTCACTATCTGTCATACCAAAAAATCTAAGCGTTCCATTCCATATTCTCCTTCCAATCCTCTACGACACCCAACCCTTCCTCTCTTCTTCGGACGTCTGTCTACTCTTCTCATAAGAAAACCTTCATTTATCAGACCTCTCCACCCAATGCCCCTCCAAAAACTCTCGAGGACATCCAAAACTTTCTAAATATGACCAAAGAGAATACTCTTCTCTCTCATCCACCCTCCAAACTCTCTACTCCACTCCCACTATATTCAAAGTAGTTGCTGATATCCATGTCTCCTCCTCAAGTTTCCCCTAACCTTCTCCCTCCCACTTTTTCTCAACACACCCCATCCCATCTTCTTTCCCAATTATCCTTACCACTCCCACCTGTGTGCTCATGTGACTCTCTTCTGTCACAACAGTCCTTCTCTGGATCTTCACCCTCCTGATGTTCTTCCTGATCCTTCACTTTCTTCCCATTCCCTTGTGTCATTCTCCAGATTCTTCCACCTACTTCTTTGCCACCCATTATACCCTTATTACCCATTGATTGCTTCATAATGGCTCTTTTACAGTGTTCTTTATATGATGTTCCCCTTCCTTCCTCACCCATAGATAACACATATCCATTCACCCATCACCCTTAACCCCTTTCCCTTTTTATTAATTCCTAACTTACTACAGTTGCTCCTCTACTTTACCCTTTTCACAACCATGTCATCCTGTAGCACTCGACAACCTTTGACATCTAACATATTTGTCCTACTCCTTAACTCATTTTATCCATTTAGTCATAATACTTTACCACAGTGCTATATGACCTTCGACATCTAGCACATTTACTTGTTTTAATCATCAACATATAAATCTAAAATAATCTTGATGAATATATAATTTAACCATTAACATATAAATCTAAAAAATCTTGAATATATAATTCACAGATGCAGAATTATGAAAATTAACTTGTGATGATGAGTGCAGTGATGCAGTAACTGGAGTAAATTAACATTGCACAAAATTTCTAAGTGATAGCCATAATTTAATTAGTTGCACATTAGGGCAAAGTGCTTTATGAGGCAGCTATTCATCATAAGCATGAAATACGGATCAAGGGTTTATGAAATTTCTGAAAAAGTACAAATTTATTACTAAAATTTATTTCATATAATGTGACCTGAGAAAAATTATATGACAATTTTTTTTTCAATTGCATCTAAGCCACATGGCACACAAGTGATACTAATTATAATGAATAATAATAGTAATCATAATAAAAATATAATAATGGAAATAGTAATAGTAATAGTAATAGTAATAGTAACACTACTACTACTACTACTACTACTAATAATAATAATAATAATAATAACAGTAATAGTAATAATAATCATAATCATATTAATAACAGTCAGACCTGAAGATGGATTTCAAAATTGTTGTCTCATTTTCAGTAAATTTAGTTTGTGCATTGTGACATTTCCTATTGTAATAATAATAATAATAATAATAATAATAATAATAATAATAATAATAATAATAACAATAATAATAATAATAATAATAATAATAATAATAATAATAATAATAATAATATATTATACGACAAGATAATTAACATAGGATCTTAATACAATGACTATTATAAATAATTTTTTTGAAATTTCATATAATGTGAGTGCCATTTTTTATAGTCATATGAATTAAAGGAAAATTTCCCCTTTAAATAAATTATTACTATACCTACACTTACATACTCCAGGGACAAAGCACAATATTTTACAATAGCATTCCACAAAAATGCAAAAAAGTACAAATAACAATAGATTAAAAACCGAGATTTAACACATTAACTTATTTTTTCAAAAGTACAAATGACAAAGGACTAAAACTGAGATTTAGCACATTCACTTATTTTACATAATATCACAACTAACTTCATTTTACACAATGAATAACACCTTGCATAAAGTATGCTTAATCTAGAAACATGTTTTCATCACAAGTTCATGAAAATAAAAATAAATAAATAAAATAACATGGGTATATCCAATTCATGGATAAAAAAAGATATTCTGTCATTATTGCAAACTGAAGGCTTAACTAAAATAAAAAAAATAATAACAAAGAAGTGTTTATAAATTTATATTACATCATCTAAGAGTTTGAATTGGTAAAATACCTATTTTTGGCAATAAGAGATTACATATATAAAAATTACATACCACATAATGAGAACATCAACTTGAATTACAAATAGTTTCTCACTGAAAAATAAAGTATGATACTTTTTGGCCACTTTTCAACAGTATTCACAAAATCACCAGTGTCTCAGGTACATACCCACTAACATCACCTTACAACTAATGCAAGTAAACCAAATTAATTTAGAGTATCAATATTTAACCTACGAAATATTGTTTCAATCTATCTCAATTTTACATTCGATTAACCATTTGAGGTTTCCAATTGAGTATTGCCATAACAGCAACAATGCCATTAACAGTACAATAAATAGCTAATTTATTAAGTACAATTGATAACCTACCCAGCTTTACATTAACCCGGACCTCTGTTTTTCCTCAATTATTCTCACCTCCCTGACTCCCCAGCATATTGGACATCCTCTCAGAATTCCTTCCTTTTTCCTTAGACAACTTATTCTCCTTACTCAGAGGCATAAAAATCCTCCATTGGTCAAACTGCTGTACTCCTTTAATTCCTTCTAACATTTAACTTATATATACCCCATCAGCTTTTACTACCATACTACCCTCTAATACTGCTCAACCCAAATCATCAACTCATTCCTAACCCTTTTCTCTACTATACTTTACCATTGTGCTATATGACCTTTAATGTCTCGCACATTTATTTGTTTTAACTATTAACCATTAATCGTTGGTAACCTACTTATAATTAAATAAAATCTCCACAATACCTCAATGGGTCTTTTCTTTTAAATTAATCTATTCTTGATTGTCAGAGTAGCTACACAAATTTCTGCAATATGCCTAAATATTTCAATGTAATCCGTTAACTATGAGAACAAGCACACACAATTTTTTTTTGTTTATGGCATCCCAAAATTAGGAAAAAAAAGTATAGTTATTTCTTTCTTTGGCACTAAAGTGATCCACATTTTTATCTAAAAAAAATAGTATTAAAAAACGAACTGTATAATAAACAAATACATTACACATTTCTATATCTTAACAGTTGTAATAAAAAATCTTTGACCAAAATGTACCTGTTTTATAGATACCTTTATACTGTACTTGAATCTTTCATCAATAATAAATGTGCCTGCATGACACCACATAATCAATGTATCACAATACTATTTTAAATACAGTATTATTCTGAAATACCTTTTCCTTCTACATGTTACATGTAAACATTTCTCTCCACACATTACATATTAAATTCAAACTTACAGTACATACACACAAGCATAGCTTACATGCATACTGATTCTTACACACTTATACAAAGCTTCACAATGAGCCTTACATGATATACTGGATAAGAAATGCAATATATATCTAAATGCAAGTAAGCTAACTAATAAAAATTAAACATGTACTGACAATATCTTCAAGCATTTCTTATTTTACAAGAAACGAGTAAAGTAAAATTACTTTTTTTCTGGAAAAAAAATCAGTCCATAGTAAATATAAAATCCACAGCTACAAAAATAATTATTACCATATACACTAAATGGACAACTGAATAAAACAACTAGATAATAGTATATAGGTCATCCAAAATTATACACTGTAATGGATTTTGCTCATCATTACCTACAGCTGCTAAAGGTCTTTGCATTGCATATGTAATAATTAACTTGAAATGATAAAAAAACATACTTTGCTTTATGATATTCATTACATGGTACAATCAAAAGATTTTTTCTTTTTTCTTTTTTTCACATAATGCAGTGCATACAACCTGTAAGCTCATCACAGTGTATTGCTTTCACCCCATTCCAAATACCTGTAAGTTCCTTGTATTCTTACATACCAGCTAGAAACAAACATCATACAGTAAAAACTGATCACTATAAATCACAATAAATATTAGTTACAGAGTGAAAAAAGAAAGCTAAAAGCCATGGATTAAACCAGTATTTGTATCTTGACTGTGGCAATCAACTGGACCCAGTAACCACATGCAGAAAATGAAAGGCTGAAAAGGGTGTGACTGGTAATGATGACATGAATGGTGTATCTCAAGAAAAAGTGAAATGAAGAGTATGAGGATGAGTATTTTTTGACAGAAATTGGAAAATTGGAGTTGCCTCCCTTGGATCTCCAATAGCCCTCTTTCATATGCAGGAAATGATTGAAAACCAGCGAACTCTTTGTGCTTTTTTTTCGTATTTGGCACAAACTCACTACCCCAATCCACTGAGAGAGAGTATTGTGAGTGCATAGGCAAGTTAATATCTATGTTTATGTAAAATGTTCATGTTCAGGGTTTTCATACTTCTTTTTGTGAAGTTTCTTGAAGAGTCAAAATGTTTCTCATTTACAGTATTATTATACCATATTGCTGTGGGTAACAAATATTATGAAATATCAAAGGATATAAATAGGTTTACTTTTTAATCACTATCCTCATCCATATCTAAAACGGTCATGACATCAGCACTCTCACCTCTACTTCTTCTGCTCTTGCCACTTATGTTCCCTGACCTGGCACTTGCACTGCGTTTGTGAGACCCATGACTGCTATTTATATTCTTATTTGCTGCAGATTTATCATTACTGACATTCAGCTTCTTGGGCAGCTTGGTGACAGGAGTTCCTGGTCGCTCATTGTTTTGTAGTTTCCTCTGGATCATGAAGCTTGTTTCACCTACGGTCTTCTTGCCAGAGTCTTGTAGCTTGTAGGCATGGGTTGGGCTTAGTTCCCAGTCATGAGTCTGTGATGCCTGACTCCCTCGGCTAAGGAGGGGAGAAGAGACTTGGACTCCCTTGTCTACCATTGTAACAACTGGACTACCAATGAGTGATGCCTGGACTCCAATACTGACCCCTCTTACCTCCCTACTTTCAGTCGTGAACCCCCTCCTGCTGCAGACCCTCCCCTGGGCTGAACTCAACAGTCCCTCCTCAAGTGCTGTGGCTGCTCTCGTATAGTTTTCCTCCTGCCTCTTTAGCTCAACACTCTTGAGAACATTGTTGAGTACAGTGTGTGTAATAGAGTCATTGTCAGCATAGGCATGGTTCTCTGCCCCCACATCATCCTCAGACTCAAGGGGAGCCTGGCCTGGCAGAGGGACCACATTCAGGTTGACAGATTTGGCTGGAGGAGCTGAGGGAACTATTCTCTCGGAGCGGGTCGGGTCATCTGAGCTAAGATTCAGACGCTTCATCATGTTGGTGAAGAGGGTGTCCTGGTTCATGGTGACAGCTGGCAAAATCTGTTGGTAAAGTATTCAGTAAATGGGATAAGTTATCTGATCTTCAACAGGATATAAGGGAATACTATCTAATTACAGCTACATAAGTATATTCAGATGACAAAGAAATCACACATAATCACACACCAATTGACCCAAACCACAATAAAATATACAAAAAATAGTAACAACACTTATGATAATGATGATATTGATAACTAACAACAACACTTATGATAATGATGATATTGATAACTAACAACAATTATAGTAATAATACAACAATCACTGTTGTAACAGTGCAAACAACAATGATGATACAAAGTAGCCACTATAACTACAATAAGCAGGATCACATAACTAATATTCCTAATCCATCCAAACCTACTTACCATAGAACCGAGGTTGCTATCATCTGAAGTGTTGGATCCCCTCCTGTCCCACGCATTCATCCGACGACCTCTTTTCAAGCTGAACCAGTCTCGCCTCTTGCGACGGCCAAAGCGGGCAGCAGTATGAAGCGCTGCCAGTCTTTCGGCATCAGATACATGGAAGGACATCTGCGAGTCTAGTGAGTGTCGACGAGAACTACGATTATTGCAGCCCGACTCAAGAGAGAACCTGCGAAAAGGATGTTGACTGTAGGCTAAAGTTTAATGCTTATTGGTGTAAAGTTTTAGTTATGTACTATTATTATATGAAAGTGAGACCTACTGACTGCATCACTTGTATATAATGTGTAAATAAATCTAATTTTCCACTTACATAGACAAAAATAGGTAATAAAGCCCCTCAAGTACGGGTAACAAGTATAGTAATACTATGGTGTAAAAGTGAGAAAAAAATCAGTCATAAATATAAATCATAACTTGCTCAAATCAGTATAATAAAGATTTTGCACATATTAAAAGTTAATAAAAAGAATATATTAAAGGTGAAATCCTTTGAAGCAACATAACTTCCAAAGTTACTAAGTCAATCACCTGTCACAGTTACTTACTTTATTTGCCCATCATTTCCTCAAAACATAACAGATGAGAGCAAGAGTGAGAAAGAACTCACCTTCGACTGACACTATATTCTGAATCAACAGAGTTCCTGCGAAGACCAAGAGCAGTTGAGCCAACCAGTGCACCTCGGCGTGTCATGAGGTGAGGAATGGCATGAGCCCAAGCAGAGGAAAGGTCACCCGAGGTCATGCTGTTCATTTCAAAGTTCAATCCTGAAATGAAGGGAACTTGCAGATATTTGTGTGTGTGTGTGTGTGTGTGTGTGTGTGTGTGTGTGTGTGTGTGTGTGTGTGGTTGTGTGTGTGTGTGTGGTTGTGTGTGTGTGTGTTGGTGGTGTGTGGTGTTGTGTGTGTGGTTGTGGTGTGTGTGTGTGTGGTTGGTGTTGTGTGTGTGTGTGTTGTGTGTGTGTGGTTGTGTGTGTGTGTGGTTGTGTGTGTGTGTGTGGTTGTGTGTGTGGTGTGTTGTTGTGTGTGTTTGTGTTTGTGTGTGTGTGTTGTGTTGTTGTGTGTGTTTGTGTGTGTGTGTGTGTGTGTGTGTGTGTGTGTGTGGGTGTGTGTGTGTGTGTGTGTGTTGTGTGTGTTGTGTGTGTGTGTGTGTGTGTGTGTGTGTGTGTGTGTGTGTGTGTGTGTGTGTGTGTGGTGTGTGTGTGTGTGGTGTGTGTGTGTGTGGTGTGTGTGTGTGTGTGTGTTGTGTGTGTGGGTTGTGTGTGTGTGTGGTTGTGTGTGTGTGTGTGGTTGTTGTGTGTGTGTGTGGTTGTGTGTGTGTGTGTGGTTTTTGGGTGGGTGTGGGTGTGGGTGTGCATGCGCGTGCACGTGTATCTGTGTGTTTTGTATATATATGTATAAACATATATTTGCATAGCAAACTGACTAATAATGAATAAATAGGATGACTGATCATTTATTTATGAAAATTAATTTGGAAATAGGATATCAGTAAAGAAAAAAAAAAGTAATATCAATAAAAACAATGAAAAAGTAGAAATAAAACAAGTTACCTCATTTAACCTAATTTGAACATCACATTCATCACATTAAGACAGTGAGGTTTGGCTTTACCTATAGGATCATCATGCATGGAGTGGAGACTGATGGACAGCCTTCCCATGTTATTTAAGTCATGGCGTTTGGCAAAGGCTTGAGCTATAACCTTGTGCTTTGCTAAGCGCAGAGGCTCTTCACTCGGTACTCCTGCCACTCTGTAATGAACATTTCTCAGTCTAAGTAAATGGTGTAAAAGATACAGTATATAAAACCTTGCTATTAAGAACCTGATTCAATGTTTAATCACAAAACACTACTGAACTTCAGAGTTAAATAACTTGTATAATACTTAATGATAGAATAACTAATCCTTTCTTTGTATAGAAAGACTGAACTATAACACTATCACTCTCACCTTCTGAAAAAACGTTTCCATGCCTGTATGGTGTTGGGCGTCCAACACCATGAGGACATGATAATCCCTGCACCAAAGAGAGCTAATAGATGGAGCTTGTACAGATTGATGCTAGGACGTTCAGCTATTTTACAAGAGGTTCTATTGCTGTCCTGAACATCTGCTGTGATGTTAGAGACACACCTGTAAGGTTTGAGAGAGTTATCCTTCTGTTGCAGTTGTAAACAATGCATGAGACTGGGCTCATCTTCTGTACATCTTTACAAGCAACAAAATAATATTACTACAAAACAAACATCAAACAAGAAACAAACAAGTAAAACATTAGTAATAGACCTACATGATGTAATCTCTTAGTGCATCATCCCATAGGTGCTGATTCTTGTACTGATAGATGTGGCAGTATACAGTGATGGCAGTGAAGGTGACAAGTGTGATGGTGATAATAGCTAGTCTAATGATGGTTTCCACAATCTTGCTGTTGGCATTGTCACTAATAATGGTACAGCACTCCATTTTCAGATATATAAGCTTCATCATTCCTGTTGTAAAGAAAAGAAAAATAGAAAAGATAAGATGAGACAGCTCTTTCCTATGCCTAAGAGACTATATTGTCTCTTTCCTATTGAAACAACTTCCATCCCTATGAGCTATTTGCCATGTAGCCAGTCAAAAAGTTATAGGATTTTCCCTAAAACTTTTTTTTGTTTTGAACGAGTGTGAAATAGTAATTCTGGTGCTGTATGGCATATTTCATCCAGCAAAATCCTTAACCTTTTCCTCTTCCACACTCCACCTCCACACATCATACTATTATGTATCACAGAGTTACCTCCTGGTATAGCATTGTCTTTTTACCATCTGGATACTTTTAAATACATCTCAGTACACATTTCATTGTTTTAAATGTTTTGTTTACATATCAACAGACAATCTATCCACCATCTTATTTTGTGATAGTATTTTCAATTTTCCACTCTACTCTCTCTCTTTCACACACACACACATGCACACGCACACGCACACGCACACGCACACGCACACGCACACGCACACGCACACGCACACACACACACACACACACACACACACACACACACACAAAAATCCTCACCTCTGCCCAAGAAGAATCCTCCAATGATCACAATGAGAATGACAGGCAGCAGAAGGAACCCTATTCGAATGTGAATTGCTGAGGAGAGGAAGCAGATGCCTGCGAGGGAGTCTGCCTCAACCTCTGCCAGGGCCATGATGGTGATGGTTAAGACTAGAGGCAGAGACCAGGCTATGAGGTGGAAGTATGCTGCACGACGCTCCAGTTCTTCACCACAGAGACCAGCTGCTGCAAAACAAGGTTATTGTGGTGTCTTGATGGGGGATGGCAATGGCAGCTGGAGTACAGGTAATGCTATTTATTTGTTCTTCTTTTTCATTTCATACTCTATTCAATATGCTTTAGTATGAATGATTGATGCCTATTAAAGATGGTTACTTTAGTCTTGCATTATTCATGATCAGAAAAATATGCAAGTCTTTCATATGAATGACATGCAAAATGAAACACATTCTTACCATAAGACTTGAAGCTAGTGTGCAAGGAATATGCCAAGATAATCAGCCACATTCCCCCTGCCACCATGAAGTAATAAATGCAGACAAACACAACCACACATGACAGGTTTCCACCCGAACTGTTGGGAAAGAATGAATAATATACCGTAATTTCTATATTTAACAGATATTGTGTACTTTTTTTTATGTATATACCCCTGACCATAGGGAAATAGTGAAAGAAGCAGAAGATATACTCTTCCGATACAATTGTACAGATACATTTAATCATTTAATAAAAACTAAATTATCTACAAATGTAAAATAAATCAAATATAAAAGCCTAGATGTTTAATCTAAATGCTCTAAAAAATACATTCACCTTTGTAGCTGAACTATGAGAACAGAACTGCTTTTCCAAAGCAATGACTCAAACTCTTCCTAAACACAGTATCATTAACAACACTTCACCATTACACTACCTGGGCTCAGCTTGTCGAAGAGTGCCATCTGAACGGCAAGTCAGGTCCTGACGTACCCCAGGGTGGAATTGGACCATGAAGCCTATGCTGGCTATCAAGAAACACCCATTGATGTAGAAGATGATTAGCACGGGATATTTGTTTGCTGCACGCCAGTCTATCAGATACGTTAGCTGAAGAGCAATAAGAGTGTGTAAGTAATCATAAAGGTTATTTGAGAAGTGAAACTGAGTTTGAAAAGACATTAACTTTTTCATAACTTTCAAATGCATAAACAATCTACACTTCATCCCTTCCAGAAGCAAGTTCCATTCCACTCACTTTCATCATCCAACACATTGCATAATTTTCCTATAGCAAGGAACACCACTACCACCAACTTACCACTGTTAGAGCAGCACAGGCGAGACATATCCCACCAATTGTGGCAACAAATTGGTGCAAATCCTCATGCTCCTGTGGAGTGAAGATTGGATTTGCACATTGTATGCCACATCCTTTAACTCCCTCATACCAAGAAGATTCCTCTTCTGTAGCAACGAGCGGTGGAACACACTGGCCAGTCGTGTTGAACTTCAGTTCCCTTGCGCTGTTCTGTGAGAGGTTTGAAGTGTTCAGTAACAAATAACAGCTAACTGCTGGATGGATTACTAAAACTAATATGCTCTCTTCATCTACAGCCATCTGATAATTGTTAAGAAAATAAAAAAGAAAAATCTTGGTCAATTCCCTCTTCTCCTTTCTTGCACCTGTGTTCCCCTTTGTCATCTTTTCATCCTTCATCCTCCTGGCCTTCTCCACACAGAGTCACAAATACACAAACATTAAAATATCTCATGTGCCTCGCCTATTTGAGAATTTTCTTTAAGCCATTTTCATATCCTGCAAATCATAAACATGTATTCAAAAGATATACACACATACATACCTTACACTTATGTGGAAAATCTTCCTTGCACCTTAAATAAGGAGGCCAATCTTCTTCCACAAGACGGCAAGGACCTCTTGTGATTACGCACATCTTCTATTTGGGAAATACATGTTGCAGATTACTAAAAAATCTACATAAAATCTATCTCAAAAACATGAAAATACTTTCAAAATCAGAGCAAAGTTATTTCTATTACACATAATATGTATACATATGATCAGTAAACACCAAAAGTAATTTTTTTCTTTCTTCTTTTCAAGTAAAAAAAAATAAATAAAATAAAATAAATAAACAAATATCTAAAAAATAACAAAACCACAGACTTTTTCATCTTTTATATACATTTAAAATTTTTTCAATTACCTGTAAAGACAAGAAAGAAAATGAAGAAAAAATGAGGAGGAAGAGAAGGACAAAAACAAAGAAGAAGAGGAAGAACAAGATTCAAGGACAAACCTGAGAAGGCAATTGCACTGATGACCTGTCGCACCGAGGGAAAAATACAGCACAAAGGAGAGGTTGAACCACAGCCCAACATCTTGGGATATTGCGCAAGCGAGACCAAAACTCCAAGTGTTCCTGTAAAAATTAACAAATCTAATTTTTGAAGTAGAAAGAAAAATTAAGTATACTGCCATTTCAAAATGTGAAACTAAAATAAAGCCACACGAACATAAAATTTACACGTGGAATGGAATTTGTTAAAGTATATATATATATATATATATATATATATATATATATATATATATATATATATATATATATATATATATACACACACACACACATCATTCAGTCATTTACTGTATTATATCCTTACACCATAATCAACAAGAATATTTATATCAATTTAGTATAATGAGCAATAACAAAAAGTCATCAATCAACCAAAACCATACTTACCCTAGCAACCTGTTGGCTCGGGAGCCCCGTCAGATCTAAGGAGGTGTGTCTATAGGGTAGACGCACCCCAAGACAGGTTGTTTCTTCCAGCGGTTCACAACGAGCTGTTTGTCTACAAGGATCAACCTGGGAGGATAGTGACCACATTTGGTAAAAAATAATACTAACATAGAATTTAGTGAAATAGTATAAATAGCAAAGAAAAGTAAACTAAAATAGAACTAATGATATACTACACTACCAAAAATTAAACTACAGACTCATGTATATCAACACATGCTGGAAAGGATTTAATAATTGGCTATCTAGAATATACCAAGCAAAATATACACAAATTTCACATATGCAAGCAAATGATGAGAGGAGTGGGGGAAAAAAAAATACTTCAACAACTGTAACTCACATTCTGACTGTCGTTAAAGCTTGCAGGAAAGGCTCCCTCAGGTGAGAATGAAAAAGGGTCAACAGAAGCCCACTCATTCACAACAAATGTATCATCCGGGGTATCCGTTGGCTGCACAAATACTTTGGATTCACTACTACGTATCAAGGGATCTGTTTCTGAAACTCCATCTTTAGAATTCCCTTTTCCTAGGCTCTCAGTAGTGGTTTCAGCCTCTGATACATCAATGAGTGTGGCATTGTTAGGAGGAGTAATGGCAGAGGCAGCCGTTTGTGAAATGACAGCTGTAATAAGCACCAATACTCCTACTAACACATGTGGTGGAGCATTCCCCATAGCCCTGTAAATCATAAAAGACTAAGGTAATTTTCTCAGAAAATATGAGTCTTATTGCTAAATTAGTTACATACAAAAGGAAATCAGTTCTTAGAAAAACTTGAACTATGGTATGGTCCATTTCACTTTAAACACCATAGAAACACTGTATCATGATAAAGACTATATCTGGGCAGGCTACTTAACATGTTCCCATGTAGTGGGCCACTGGTCTACCATGGGATACTATGCCCTGTGGTGGGCCACTGCTGGCCAAAAATGGGAAAACATAGTTTTTCAAATTGCACTATTTAAGCACACATGAGTGTAATTATGTATGTAATGTTTTTTTCTTAATAAAGACTAGTTAAAGATTATAAACAACACTTTCAAACCAGTTTTGATAGCAAAAACAAAGAATATACAGATATTCCTCTCCATGTGATTTCTTATTTTGATAATAAATGTGTAAAAAATATTATTTGTTGATGTTCTTCTTTCTTTATTCTTACACTTTTTTGAAATATACATAATGAAGTGTAAAAACTCAATACACTTTTTAACTATGAAAAAGTTTCAATTTTCCTAAATTCTTCTTCCATAAAACAAAACAATTTACTTTTCTGTAAAGCAATTGCTAAAACTTCTGCCTTTTTGGTCAATGAAGGATACTGTTTATCTTGCTCTAAAATATAATTGCTGTAACTGTTTTTGTTGTTTCTGTCATTGTCATTATTATCAATTCCACTTGTTTGAGCTCCATAGAAACACTAGGTGTCCATTAACTATAAGAACAAAATAGCATCAATAAATACACAGGACATGCTGGAGAACATAAAAGATTGGTTATGGACTGGCCACTGGTAGCTGATAAATTTGTGTTTACCGTGTAAATATAGAATATCATAATACTTGTGTAATGGTCTACCCATTCATATTGAGCCATGAATGGTATACACATGCACAAATATATTTATATCCCCAGCACTATGTGGGCCACCCATGGTCACTCCCAATGTGGTTCATAGGTGGTACATTATGCATTCAAAAGAAAAAATTACTCCTACAGTACAATGTGTACCACCTGCAAATAATTTTTTTTTGTTTATCAAGTAACTGCTTGTCCATAAGGGAGCAAAATAATCCTGGTTTCACAACACTGACTGGCATCAAACTGGCATGGTAAAGTTTTGAAACTACCGAACTAGGGGGGTTAGGCATGATTCCTGTTTCCTTGGGGAAAGTGTTAAATACTACTGATAAGTTTCATTGCTTCTGTCATACAGAGCTATGGCAATCACTTGATATATTTATCTAAGTTCATAAAAAAAGAAAAATGTCTTATAACCCATTAATCTATTAACTCTCTGAATTGTTTATCTTGTACTGTCAAAACTGCAATAAGACACATTTAACCTTAGACCTATTATGCTTGTACTACAAACCTGGCATTATGCAATTGACACATATGCTACAGTGCTCACCTATTGCTATTCCAAATGTCAACCCTCTCAAGACAGAATAGCTATGACAGCACAAGTTCCACAGTTACATATTTTATGCATGGCTGTGGTGGGTGGATGTGCATGAAGGCCACAAGAAATCCACTTTTTGTTTTATTATTTATTTTCTAGAAAATAAACATGAATAATAACTACTGGCATACAGAGTTAATTATGCCTTTCATTTGTCATGTTCATATAAATTTGCAGTACAGGTTCTGGTGCACTGGCACAGTGTCTGAAGTCATAAAATTGATCACATAAGGTCACACTTCTTTGACAACACTGTAATAAGTAAGGAATGAAGTAATATTTGTATTACTTTCTCCTTGTATGACTTCCCTAGCAAATTTGTTATGATACTGATAGCAGGATGAATTTTCATGTGCACAATGGCCTTGTATTCTTTGTGTGAAGCACAGGTTGTGACCATCACATCCCAGGGGCCCTAGCAAGGTTTGTCACAGAAGGGATAAGGTTGTCTCCATATTCTCTCATATTTCAACTATGAATAAAAACTTATAAAAGCTTTATATGTATTCAGAAGACCTTCTTTCTGCCTGTCACAATGATACCAGTATCAATGGATTCATTCTACCCTCTACTGCTTATATATGTAGGGATATTGCCACAGAAACCCTCCATACACTACAAACTTGGCCCCAATCGTAGGAGAATGTATGAAGTTTACCATGGAAATTGCTGGGTAAAATATGAAAGATATATACACATCAGGTCATTAAGTAATCAATATAAATGGAAATGAAATAGCTGATCCAGCTGTAAAGTAAGCCCATGAAATAAATAATCCTATGATCATACCACAAGACCCAAATCATACTATAAAAAAATCAAATTAAAAACTCTAAACCATGGGAGTTAAATCTAAAGAGGACCTTAAATACAAAAAATTATCTCATTAATGAAAACAACCAACAACTATGGACCAGAGCCAGTTACAGAAAACTATATACATACACCACAAGAATCATGACCAAACACATAAGACTGAAACATTCATCTACACAAAATAAAAATGGAAAATGACCATTCTGCATATGATACAAGAATCAAGTGGAAACCATTGAACACGATGCTACACTGTGGAGATTTAACTCTCACAGCATAAAATTAAAACAAGCCATTAGACAAGTTAATATACAAGTAAATTTTTTGATAATCCATCAACAATAAAGTATTATATATTAAGACATTATTTATTTCATATCATTTAAGAACAAGATGCTCAAAAGAAAGGGATCTAGGGGATATAGACATTTTGTCTAAAACCCTATAACAAGAAAGAAGAAATGAAGGGGTGTTGCTTCCTGCAACACCTCATCCCCACCCTGGAATACAAAGAATCCTCCAAGAATTTATGGCAGATGGAGGATATGATCAATTGCAGGGATCTCACAGGTTAGTGTATTCTCTGTCCTACGCCCTATCTTGGGGTGATCACCCAGCATGGTCGTACACACCATCCTACTGTGAAGATATGGAGAATTCTTTGTGTTCCAGGGTAGGGGTAGAGGGCGGCAGCCCACTACAGTAAAGAATATTAGTTGTACACAGCTCTCATTTTCCTTGCCATGACACCCTGAAAGTTGGTCATAGACTCCATCCTACTGTGAATAAAATGGAGGATTCTTTGTATTCCAGGAAGAAGGTAAGGAGAGGCAGCCCCAAGATGAGTCACATTAGATATTATAGTAGCTTGTATTCAGCTATGCAGTTAATGTTTCTCTCAATTTTACCCTGCTATTTCAATGGAAACCTTGATGTACTTCCCCTATATCAGTGACAAGTTTGTGAGGTATGGGAGGGGGGGTTCCACAGGAAAATTCCTACATTTATGAGTAGAGGCGGGTAAGAGGAATCCACTGGTATAGGTATCATTGTGCTCACCCATATAAGGTTTTCTGAATTTTTACCAAAAACTTATATTAAAATTCCTGTGCATGCAAGAGATATGATACAGTAGTAATTTATATCCAGCAGTATTTCAAACTTGCAGAGCCAGGGTCTCACTTTCTTCCAAGATAAACACAGGCAACTCTAATGTTATAGTAAACTGGCAAATATTAAGCCTAGATCATTCTCTAAGTATGGCATAACCATTAATACAGATTTTCAAAAACTCACTGAAATGCTTAACATAACAAAGCACATTTCAGGGTTCTACAGACAACCCTTATATTCCTTTACAATTTTGAATA
>NC_051401.1:18210272-18212772 GCF_015228065.2 Penaeus monodon
CCACAGGGAAACGAGCTAGGTGGCCATATATAGTTGCATCGTTGGCAAGTGGTCCATGCCAACTGTACCATTGCATTCCTGCCCAAAATGACATTATGTTACAAAAGGCATCAAGACGAAGACTCTAAGGCACTAGATAGCATCCAGGTTTCGCTTCCATTGAGCAAAACTGGCAGTATCAAGGCCTTGAAGACATGTAGCTTGGTCCTTCTGCATAGGTACCGACATCTCCAAATGCTTTTTTTGATCGAGTTCATGGCTCCTGTTGCAAGACCAATCCGTCTATTGCCTTCTTGGTCTGATAGCCCAGAGATATGGACTACCCTGCCAAGGTATGTAAAACTCTCTGTGACTTCAATGTCCTCACCGTAAGCATGAATCGACCGAACGGGTTCCCCTAACAGGCCCCCAAAGTCCTGAATCTTGGTCTTGGTCCAGGAGACCTCTAAGCATAAGGGCTTCGCCTCATTGCTAAAAGCATCAAGAGCCGCCACCAGTGACTCCAGGGACTCAGATGGATAGCAACGTCATTGGCAAAACAAGGACTGAGACCTGGATATTGCTCAGTGTTGCTCCACACTGACTTTGGCTCTGCCCATTATCCAGTCCATACAGGTGTTGAAAAGTGTTGGTGCAAGGACACAGCCTTGCTTCACCCTGAATTAACAGGGAAGAAGTTCGACAGACCCCCACCACACTTTACAGCACTTTCAGCACCAGTATAAAGGCTTGCTGTTAGGCCAATAATCGGTGTCGGAATTCCCCTGAGTCTCAGGATCTCCCATAGCGATTCCCGATGAACCGAGTCAAATGCCTTCTTGAGGTCGATGTAGGCTGCAAGCAACCCACGACCAAACTCACAGCAGCGTTCCACAATTACTCAAAGCGCTAGTATTTGATCTATTGTGTACTTGCTAGGAGTGAATCCAGACTGCTCCGGTCTCTGATGTCTCAGTAGATGGTCATGGATCCATTTCAGAAGAATGTGGGTGAAAACTTTGCCGGGTATGCTGAGCACTGTAATGCCACGGTAGTTGCTACAGTCCCAACGATCGATCCCCTTTTCCCTTCCAGAGAGGGATGAATAATGATAATAATGATAATAATAATAGCAACAATGGGAATAATAACAATATTAGGGATAATGATAATGGTGATAATAATAATAATAATAAAGATGATAATGATAATGGTGATGATAATAATGATAATTAAATGATAATAGTAATGATAATGATAATAATAACAATGATAATAAGGATTAACAATAATAAGGATTAATAATAAAAGTAATAGTAGTAATCATGATTAATGATAACACTAATAAATGCGGCCGCCGTGGTGCAATGGCAACATGCTGGGTCTGGGGACCATCAAGCTCTATATAATTATGGACCTTGGGGACCATGAGGGTCGGAAACCCAGCGCGCACATGTTCGAATTCTGCCCCAAAGGTCCGGCATTCAAAGGAGGGCATCCACTTTGAGCAACGGCCGCCACCTTCGAAAGAAGGCGCCGTCCTGTCCCTTGCGAGGGCGTTCGTGACGTAAACCAGAATCATCATCATCAATAATAATAATAATAATATCAATAATAGAGGCCGCGGTGGCCGAGTGGTTAGAGCATCGGACTCAAGACTGTCACGATGGCAATCTGAGTTCGAGGGTTCGAGTCACCGGCTGGCGCGTTGTTTCCTTGGGCAAGGAACTTCACCTCGATTGCCTACCTAGCCACTGGGTGGCAAAGCCAGCCCAAGTCAGTGCTGGTCCCAAGTCCGGATAAATAGAGAGAATGATTACCTAAAAAGGTAACACCGGCGCTCTCCGTGGAAAGGAACTGGGGACCCTACCACGTACTCCAAGAGCATCACAGCATGAAAACTACAATTAAGTATCATGCTGTGACCACGGCGGCTCAAACATGAACCTACCGTTATATTAGAGACCGCGGTGACCGAATGGTTAGAGCATCGGACGCAAGACTGTCACGACGGCAATCTGAGTTCGAGGTTCGAGTCACCGGCCAGCGCCTTGTTCCCTTGGGCAAGGAACTGCACCTCGATTGCCTGCCTAGCCGCTGGGTGGGCAAGCCAGTCCAAGTCAGTGCCGGGTAAATAGAGATGGTGACTCGATAAAAACACCGGGCGGAAGGCAATGGCAAACCACCACTCTAAATTGCCAAGAAAATCATGGAAATCCATGATCCCTGGTGGGACAGGGCACTTGAAAAAAAAATAAATAATGATAATGATGATAGTAATATTAGTACTCTAATCATTGATATATTTCTGACATTAATATATTTCTGCGTGTATCATACGTTCCCTGATCGCTACTGTAAAGAGAATAGTGTTCCCGAACTAATTTTATACTAATTTGTGCAGTAGTTGCTGAAATCAAACTTCATCTCTATACGGGGAGCTTAAAGAACACACACACACACACACACACACACACACACACACACACACACATATATATATATATATATATATATATAT
>NC_051401.1:18215272-18227772 GCF_015228065.2 Penaeus monodon
TATATATGTGTGTGTGTGTGTGTGTGTGTGTGTGTGTGTGTGTGTGTGTGTGTGTGTGTGTGTGTGTGTGTGTGTGTGTGTGTGTGTGTTTATGTGTGTGTGTGTGTGTGTGTGTGTGTGTGTGTGTGTGTGTGTGTGTGTGTGTGTGTGTGTGTGTGTAAGAAATTTCAAGCGAAGTGTGGATAAGGAAGGGAGGGGGCAGAATGAAGTCAGACGCGTATATTTTGTATGCTATTTCATATGGATGACAAAACACTCTAAGTTAATACATTAGTAGAAAAAGACTCCAAATTAACTTTACTGAAAGGAGAAACAATAGTTATCTAAAAACATTTTTGCTTTTCCTCTTAATTTTTATTCTTTTGCAAAATTTTCTCTTATAAAATGTTATTGAATTATGAATCGGTGTATATATTTCATCATTACCGTGACCTGCACACTTTAGTATGATACTATAGTGGTGAACAGATATAATCAACAATAGATTATATAAGCAAAGTAGTAGAAAGTATTAGAGAATATCATTAAAACGATAGATATAAATAAAACTAAATTACAAACAGAGGCGAAATACCTATTCAATACTGTACCTCCCTAATGAAAGGAAGAAAATCAATAGGAGTTCCACCTCAAGGAAGGAGGCATGTCTGCGGAGGGACAAGTGTCCTGAACTGCAAGATTGTGCCACAAGATGGGCAGTTTCTTTTGTTCCGGTGTTGACCTGCTGACACCAGTGTTTACTCACAGATGAGTAGAATGGGAGAGATTGCATTGTTCAACACTCATCTAAGATTTGTAACTGTAAAGTCAATACTTTACCACTGAGCTACGCAAACTCCTCTCTTTAAAGTAGAAATAAAAACTGCAACATACGAGGGCAAATGTCATGAAAGGCACACATATCTTTAGTAATATTTTGTGGGGTCTTATATCTATCAGTTGCTATGGCATTTACACTGTTTAAGCGAAAACTGACGCGCCCGACCTGTGTGCTCTGTCCAGCCACCCCTTTTTTATCTCTACCCACACCTTGTATAATTGTTTTCTTCTTTTACTTATACAACCCTGTGTTATCAGAATAGCTCGACTCACTTTCCAAGTCGAGCACAAAGGGTAGTGTGCCAGCTTCTAACTAACGACTCTCAGTTACGTTGTAAGGACGAAACAACCCCCCCTCCCCGCACACACACAAACACATAGACAACAAGCTTTTACACTAAACCGGCATTTCCGTGGCTAGGGCACATCTGCAGATTCAAAATTCGTAAATAATACGTAAGGGTATTTGGGGTCGAACACCTCATGAAAAGCAAACGAGATAAGAATGATATAGAATGATGAATAATAAGAGTAATATTGATGATAAGAAAAATGATAGGAACAAGCGTAATTAAATTAATAATGGCATACCTACTGCTACTATTGCTAATTTTACTACTACTACTTACTGCTACTACTAATAATGATGATGATGATTATAATAAAAATCATAATAATAACAATAATAGAGTGAGAATAAAAAAGGGGACGAAAGAAGCTAATCAAAAGCTAAGACAACAATGCAGATCCGAAATCCACTAAAACTTCCCTAGGACTTCGAAACTGTTGTCTCGTCTTCCAGAAATCGGTTGCATTTTCTTACGATCTTTTATGGACATTTTACAGCGCATCCATTCACTCTTCGCTTATCTTGCACTTCAAACATAATATCTCTTGAGACTGATGTACAATAGCAAATAACATCGACAGGTCGACGAAACAGACAAAAATGAAAGAAAATCAATAAGGATTATTATTCATTATAAATTATATCAGTGCTTTCTTCCGTTTTTAAACGCATTGCTACTGACTTAATTTTTATTTACTTATACATTTTCTAATCGGAAAAAAATTGCCGTCGAAGGATGGTTTTTCATACCAAGAGAAGTCTTAGAAATATTGACTTTGATTCAATATGCCCCCCCCCAAAAAAAAAAAAAAAAAAAAAAAAAAAAATATATATATATATATAATATATACATATATATATTATATATATATATATTATATATATATATATATATATATATATAAACAAGTAAATTGACATAAATATAATGCAGGGCCAAAACATTTGCCGGCCATTTACATACTCGTATATATAATATATAGCATATACAAGTGTGTGTGTGTGTGTGTGTGTGTGTGTGTGTGTGTGTGTGTGTGTGCGTGTGTGCGTGTGTGCGTGTGTGTGTGTGTGTGTGTGTGTGTGTGTGTGTGTGTGTGTGTGTGTGTGTGTGTGTGTGTGTGTGTGTGTGTGTGTGTGTGTGTGTGTGTGTGTGTGTGTGTGTGTGTGTGTGTGAATCCTTTCTTAATATCTGTTAAGAAAACCTGTTTGTTTATTTTATTTTTCAAACCGACTACCCACAACATTCTAACGCGGTTTGGTGTGTAAAATAGGATAAAAATCATCTATCTACAGCCCATGATGTAAACAAGAAAATAAATATCATATGTAAGAATTATTCACTTGAATATCGTAGAAAACAAATCCTTCTAATTATATGTGCATTTGAATCTCACAAAGAAAATTATCGCAATTGCATAAATTGTATGCAAAACTAAGCAATATCAATATCAAGTTTTACCAGCAATTTGTAATCTTATGTTAACAACTAGCGATTACGATGCGAGTCCAATCTCGGGGCTACAAAGATGACTCTCCCAGCAGTCAAATTTACTGATTGTTAACGACGAAACGGCCCTGTATAGCAAGCCTTAAAGGTTGAAATCATTGTTGAACTGCATCAACAGCGGGTGTACTTCAGTCCTCGATTGCAGGAATTATCGTCAAAGGTCATTAATAATCCTCTTCAAGGGTTCACGTCAGCTAGTTACGCTTCGAGATGAAGACTTGAGTATTATTTACTATTCTTTTTTATATTCGTTGATCAAGTTTTCTCCTTCTTTCAAAGTTTTGTTTTGAGATAAAGCTATGACCACAGATTTATTCGATGGTAACGTTTGCGTACTCGTTACAAAGTTTTCAAGTAAAAATGAATCTTTATATCTTTGGCATGTTGCTTTCTTTTGAAATATTTGGGATGCTTATATGTAACAATAACTTTCTTCTAAATATTTGCTTTTTGCTGCTTTGATTGATCGTCCAAACACTTTTCCTTGCAGTTTTTAATGTTAGGTTCCTATTTTCAGTATGTGTTTTTGTTCGGTTTTATATATATATGTTTTTCTATATGCTTCTTCCCCGTTCACCGAGAAATGTACATTGTCAAGGATAAGAAAAAATCTATAAAACGGACATCATCTTTACTCCAGAGGACTATGGTACACAGAGATGGGAGAATGTGGTACATGGGAGCATGGTACACTTGAAGGGCACAGTACACATGAGCAGGTACACTTCCATCCAGCCGACCCACCAGATGAGATGTATAAAACAAAGTACACTGTAGATTAAGATTAGGAATTTATTTTCATCTAAATCCTGGTATAATTATTAACATTATTAATTATTATCTTTACACTGCCAATCGCAACTTGGGCAGGAGACATAAGACTGTTGATCATATGTTCACAAGTGGAACTGGAATATACACAGGTAATTGTTGAAAATACATCACATGAGAACTATCATACCATACAGCCTGAGAAATGTGTAATAGGATAGGAGATTGGCCTGACCCGGCAATGGAAGCGCACACACACACACACACAGGGACATACACACGTACTGAAGTACACATGTACACATGGAAACACGTGTACACACGAACACGAACACGAACACACACACACACACACACACACACACACACACACACACACACACACACACACACACACACACACACACACACACACACACACACACACACCAGTTTCACCAGGTGATGACAAATGGAAATAGAAAAAAAAATATTTGGCACACAAGACCAATGCAGATCACCTGAATATCAGCTAATATGCATTACATCAAATAGTATTCTTAGCCATGTACCAAGATTACGAGACGTAGTTAGGGCAGATATTTTTTTGTAAGTTTTTCTTCTTTAAACAGAGGCAAACTTCTAGACTTGTTACAGATGTTTTGAAGTAATGAGTTGAAGAGTATTTCATTAAAAGATTCATCATGATCCTATCTAATTAATATATCCATCTTCCTGCCATTAAATTAATCTAACATGTAACAGTATCCAATGAGAATACAAACACACATACATACACACAGGAAACCTACACAAGACAATGTGGGTAGTGTATACATGAAACTATCATACCTCGACAAGAGCAGTGTGACCACTCAGAGGGTTTGGTCCAGCACGGTGATCTTTAGTTAGAAATACAACGTTAACAACTAAGCAGTAGTGAAAAGGTAATGAAGAGGAGGGATTAAATACAGGAACATAGCAAGTAGATGGAATATCGCAGAGGGAGAGAAGGAAAGAGGGGGAGATAAATAAAGATTGAGAGGGAGAGAAAGAGTGAAAGAGAGATGGGTATTTGTAGCATGGCCTAAATTGAACTGATTTTTTTAAACGTCCACATGTTATGCAGTACTGTTAGAAATGCAAAACTGAGGTGTTAGTCTATAAATACACTTGATCCATTTTTTTGTTTTTGTTTAAAGACTAATGGTAGATTGGGACATGGGTTCAAGATTCCATGAATGGTATTAGGAACACGACTAGACATTTACTTCACTTTTAACCTTGCTACCGTCTTCCGTTTCTTGTTTAAATCGTACACACGTATACATAAATGTCCAACCATCATCTTTTTTTTGTAAATTCACTTTACTGCCATTTGTTCCAGTTTCATTATAAACTGTAGATACGTTTACTTTACAATCCTTAACCACCATCCGCTTAAAACTTTGGAAAAAGACATTCTAAATCCATGCATTTCAAAACATACGTTTGCAGTCGAGCAATAACGGACTACAGTCTTCGAAATAGGCAGGGTTCCTCCTTGTATACATTTTTCTGCACAGTTTTTTTTTCAAATATTTATGCAGGAAGAAGACATTATTAGAGTCTAGTTGCTCATCAAACAGCCAGTGACTATAAAACATATATATATATATATATATATAAATAGTTATTCCAAATCTCTATACTTTGTGGTATAATTGATGTTCAAAGACTACCAACTAGCACAGGTTAGTGGAGTGGCCCGGCGGTCATCAGTATTTACACGTGATATGGCGTTAAGTCACCGCCAGGCCAACACTATGTACAACTAAAGCTTGGCCAGTTTCACAATAAGTTAATTCATGAGGAAACAATATGGTGCATCCACTGCGCTTGCTAAGCGCTTCGGCTTGTGTCCCAGCACATATTGCATTGGTCACTGAACTGCAGTTTCTGGGGGAGTGTTAGACTCGGGTTTTGAACAATAAAATCGCTTGTGGGCTAAGAAAGATTCTAAGTAGGAGAAGGTAATGTTGCAGGCCTTGCAGTGCCGCGGGATGTCAGCCCCGTTCCCGTTGGTCTCCCCGCCGGCAGCCCCGCCGGCCAGAGCCTCGGCGCTGGGCGTGTCCTCCGCGGGCGAGTGGGGCGTGGTGGGCCCCGAGCGGACCTTCTCCTCCCCCTCCTCCACTTCCAGCTTGACTTCCGGCTCCAGCTTGATCGCGGGCAGCGGAGGCGGACTCGCGGGGTTGCCGTTCTCCACGGGGTCCTGGCGCTCGGCCTCTGCGGGCGGGGCGTCGCTCGCAGCCCGGACGCGCCCCTCCAGGATGGCCTGCAGGTCCTGCGTGAGCTTGGCGTCGAATCCCACTTTGTGCGCCAGGGCCAAGTGTCTCGCCAGGTTGCTGCGGTACGGCGTGACGAAGGGGCAGAAGTGGCACGAGAGCGGCTGGTCCGAGTGGTCGGCGGCGGCGCCCTCCGTCAGTAGGGCCGACAGCGTTGGGTTCTCGAGAATGACACGCGGCAAATCGGCTACGCCTCGGCTCTCGGCGCCTCTCCGACTGCCGTCGTCGTCCTCCAAGATGCACGCAATGAAGTTCTCCTCCTGAAGGTCATTGGTTCGCTTCTCGAAGTGCATTCTGATGTGCGTGCGCATCCCGCGGAGGGTGTTCCCTCGGTAGCCGCAGATGGTGCAGCGGAAGGCCTTGATGCCGGCGTGAGTCTCCAGGTGCTTCTGGGCGGCAGCGGCTGTTGGCGAAATCACCGGGCAACAGGGGCACTTCCAGCCGTGAGAAGGGGCCGGCGAAGGCGTCACGCACTGATGCGCTGCCTGCAGAGTCTCTGGCATGGCGCATCTGCACCGGGGGCACCTCCACAGCCCCTTGGTCACGCCCTCTTCGCCGGCTGCGCCCTCTCGCTTGCTGCAGTAGTAAGTCTGGTGGGCTGCCAGGTTGTCCGGCGAGTTGAACTTGATGCCGCAGGCCGTGCAGATGAACTGGAAGAGGGGCTTGCTGGACTTCGGGGCTTCCTTTGGCGCGGCAGCGGGCGTGGAGGCGGCAGGTGCGGGAGCTTCAGAGAGTGCGGAAGGGGACCTGCGGGAGGGCCCGGCCCCGCCCTCGCCTGCGGACGCCGGACTCCGACTGCCGTTGGAGCGGCGGTCGTCTTCGCTTTTGGATATGGTGCGCGCGGCGCAGTAATGCTTCTTGTGGACCTGCAGACTTTCCTCTTTATAGAAAACGATATTACACTCATTGCATTTAGCCTCGCCCTGCTTAACGATAACTGGCGGATTCACTATGGGCGCTAAGCCGTTCATGAGCAAATCAGGATTGAGTAGTTTAAGAGCTAGTTCTGGAGGTACGCCCTGCAGGCCTTGCAGGGCCGGGAGCGACAGGCCGCTCAGGCTTTCCAGGCTCGCCAGGAGGTTCGGGAAGCCCGGCGGGAGCTGCGGCAGCGCCGGCGTTTGCTGGGCTGGCGACCTGGCCGAGGTCGAGGGTCGAGGGGAGTCGACTAGGCCGCGGGGGGACCCCTGGGCCGGCGTTGTGCACGCTGGCCGCGGCGACCGGGACGCGGAGTGGGTCTCGCCCTCGCTGGAGGGCGATGGCCGCGACGGCGAGGCCAGCAGCTTGCCCTCGAACTCGCCCGCGGCGTGGGACGACCCCGGGCGGGACTTTGGCACGGGCGACTTCGCGGGCGTGGGCGTGTTCACCTCGCGATTCTCCTTCTCTTCGTCGCCCAGGAGGTCGGTCTTCACGGTCAGCTTCGGCCGCTTGGTGGTCAGGTCGAGGGGGCTCTCGCCCTCGCCCCGGCGCTTGCCGCTCGTCTCGCCGGAGCCGGACTTGGGGCGCGCCTCGCTCTTGGGCGAGTGCTTCGGGGGCGACACCGAGTTGGACTGCGGGGACGCCTGCGGCGGGAGGCTGTGGGCCGCCGGCGACGTGCCCCTGTTGGCGGAGGCCGCGGAGGGGGAGAGCAGCGGGGGCGGCACCGGGCCAGGCAGGGGCCCGGGCGACAGCGGCTGCACCTGCCCGTTGGGGAGGACAACGGCTGCGCCCGCCTGCGGCAGCACATGCGGGGGCAGCAGCTGCGCCCCGGCCACGAGGGAGTACGGCACGAGCAGGATGGGGTTGGTGGGCAGCGCCAGGATGGGCTGGCCGCTGCCCGCCGCGGCGCTGACGAGGCCGGACAGGGCCGTGGATCCCGCGGCGTTGGCGGCGGCCTCCTCGCGCGCCGGGCTCTTGTTGCCGCCCTTCAGCACATGTCTCGTCTGGCAGTAGTGGGCTTTGTGAACGCGGAATGTCTTGACAGAAGAGAACTGGATGTCGCAGTCGGAGCAGTAGCGGTCTGTGGCTCGCGCATCGGCCGGGCTGGGCTGCGTGGGAGCCGCCGCCGCTGCCGCCGCCGCGGCCTGCGGGGCGCTGGCTGCTTTGGCCAGGTCCTCGGGACTCGTGTGGATGTTCATGTGGCCGTTGAGGCTGAGCTTGTGCGTGGTGGTGTAAGGGCAGTGCGGGCAGCGCAGGACGCGGCTGGCGTCGTCGTCCTCGGCGAGGGCCGCGCTCTCGCCGCGGGGGCTCACCGACGTCGGGGACGTCCGGGACTCCTTGTTGCCTCCTTCGCCATCTGGATGAAGGGGTATTGGGAAAATAAACACAGTGTCACTCATTTTGTAAAGCAACATGACATATCACACCGATATAATACATGAAACGTCCATTCTCACGTAAACCGACAAAGCAATCCAAATCCCAAGAGAAATATTCTGTCCAAAGACTGTCCGCAACCCCCACGCATTATTACTCACCGGTCTGCGTGGGCCTGTGCGTGCAGTAGAACATACGATGCGCTTCCAGATTGGTGGCGCTGCTGAACCTGATGCCGCACACGCAGAAGACGCCGCCGCCTCCTGCACCGCCACCGCCGCTGCCGTTGCTGGTGCTGCTCGTGCTGTTCGTGCTGGTCGTGAGGCTCGTCATGCCCGAGGCTAGGCTGACGACGGCTGCGGAGGAGGTGCGTAGACAATGAGATATATCGAGGTGCTTCGCTTTTTAATGTGTAATTCGACAGGATAGTTACCTACTGATTTCAAATATATATACAAATAAAATAATTCAGAAAATAACAATTCCCCATATCATTATCTGCAGAGGAAATGAATGCACAGGAGAGCGAAGGCACGCGGGGCCGCGCCTTACCGGGAGCCAGGCGATGCAGCGCCGGCAGCATGGAAAGGAGAGGAAGACCTTGGATCATGGAGGTGAGCTGCTGGCGAGCCGCCTCCACTTCGCTGGAGTAGGTGGGGGAGGGAGGACCCCGGGGGGTGGTGGGGATGTGGGGGGTGGGGGAGGGGGTGCTAACCTCCTCCTTCATGGCGGCGTCGCCACTTCCGGCAGCGGGCTGCGGGCTGGAGGAAGAGGAACTGCGCTCGCACTTCACCTGCGGGGCGGACATCGTCATTTAGAAATGGCGGCTCTGGGCCCTTGGCCCTGAAGTTACATCCCCATGTGTGTTGAAGTTGTAAGCACAAGTTAATATTAGTTGTAAACTCTTGTTCAGTGAAATTATATGACCATGATCTGACGGCAAAGGCGAAATATCCACTATCTCTAACAATCGCACAAGTTCCTGCAACACCTACCCCGTGACTGTTAGCAGCGTGCGCGCCTAGAGAGGAAGAGGGCGACGCAGGCCCTGCAGGAGAGGCAGGTCGCTCCTTCTTCTCCGACACAGTGACACTCAACCTGAAAAGGAGAAAACACATATTCGTTATTATTATTTCTACTAATATGATGTTGTAGTATTATAAGAGTATTATTAAAGCATTTAATAATAACGATGCCGATTATAATGACAATAACTACAATAACAATAATCATAACAATATTAATAATTACACTCATTACCACTATTATCCTGACCATCATTTTTATTATCATGATTAGTTATAATTGTTATTGCTACTGTTGTTATCATCACCATCATTATAATTATCATTTTATTTGTCTTTTCAATAATAATAATAAAAAAAATATATTATTATAACAATAATAATAATTATTATTATTATAGTAATTATTATTATTATCAAAATTTATCTTTATCATTATACTTTACCACTATTACCATAACTATTACTATTAGTATCACCGATATTGTTATTATTATTATCAAGGAACATATAACCAGGTAGCTCTACTTCCATTTAGCCTTTGGAACACAAAAATTAAATTGACTTTTTCCCTAGAGTATTCAGACGGCTGTGAATGGTAAAGAACTTCGTTATCATAAATAAAACGGGAACGTTGTTTTTACATATGATAAGTATAATAATAGTGAGTAAATCAAACAAATAATTATGTCTCTAGCTATATCTGATATCTCACAGTGCACTCTCATTGGCTAGCCATAGTGACGTCATTAGCTCCACCCCCTTTCTTGACCCCAACAATTGGTGCGATATTTTTTGGGGAAGTGTTTTTGCAGTGTCTTCTTTGAAAATGGTTCAGTAATAACAATGGTAAAAAATATTGAAAAGGAAACTAAGAAAACATTCTAGTGAATAAAGGTAATGACCGGGGCTTAGCACAAAAGTTGCCAACTAGGATTTTCATCAAGATGAATTACTATCATTATCATTATTATTATTAATTCAATTACAATAATAATAATAATAATAATAATAATCATTATTATTATTATTATTATTATTATCATTTTTGTTATTATTACTATCATTATCATTATTATTGTGGTTATTATTATCATCTTTATCATCATCATAGTAGACGCAGTAATGATACTGATACAGATGCTGTTGCTGATAATGACAATTGATACTGATGCTGTTGCTGATAATGACAATAATAATAATAATAATAATAATAATAATAATAAAATAATAATAATAATAATAATAATAACAGTAATAATAATAACAATAATAATAGTAACAATTATAATAGAACTCACAATTCCTCCGGATCCAGTGATGCAACTTCAGGCAACGCAACCACCCGCGACTTACACAAACGTGAACAGCAAAAAATTAAATGAAACCCGATATAGACTCCGGTTTCTTCATCGGTCCCCTACTATAACTGACATACGTACTGCTAGTGAGGAAGTTACATGCCTCCTGCTACTACAGCTTCTCTCCCTATTACTGCTATTGCTACTACCACTAACTGCTACTGCTATTACTGACCCCTACTACTTCTGGAAGTACAGCCCTCTCTAAGACGCTGAAGTGAATGTTTAGCAGCAAATGACAGCACCACACCCTGACTAATCATTGCTGGTCATCACGGGCACTAAGCTGCTCAACCAAGAAGGCCACAGAAAGGGCCGTGATAACAGCTGATTAGGAGGACTACGGCGGATGAAGCTCATGGATTCGACATTCTGGCCGCACGTGAAGGGCACATGCCAGGGTGGGTTGCTCCGCGCCCTTCTCCGTGCGTAACGACAAGTAGGTAAGTCATTGAATAAATACGAACTAACTGAATGAACAAAGAGTTGAGAATAGCTATATGAGTTAATAAAATAAGTAGAATACAAATCCCATCTGGCATTCTTGATATCGCACTTAGGAATAGTAAGAAAAGCCTAGAAAGCCACAAAAAAAACATAATGCTAAGATAAAAGCGGATGTTTCGTTGCTAGCCAACGCTCGACCCGGAAGAAGCGCGGTGTCCGCCGAGACCCACCTGTCGGTCAAGTTTCGCACGGTGGCGTCGACCGTCTCCTTCAGGTCGCTGCCGAGTGGACTCGCCGCACCTGACGAAGTCCCGTCGTCTCCGGGCACTTCAGCCCCGGCCGCGCTCTCTGATTGGTTGGAAAGAGGGGATGACGTCACGCCCTCGCCTCTCGAAGGGGATTGGTCGGAACGTGGTGACGTCACTAGGTCACTTGCGGATTTTTCACCGTCGCTGTCCCAGTCATCATCTCCTGTGGGGGAAAGGGGGGATTAGTCCTCCTTCGGCCGTCGAGGGAAAACAGCATGGCTATAAATCTAAAATATCACAAAAAATTGGATGAAAGATCGGATGCCCTAGGATTCTAAACCGGCTCGGGGATAACGGCAGTAAAACTAATGTTGCCATTTACACTGCCGATAAGCAATGCGATCGGTCTTGGGCGTGCATCGACGCCGCTTGTGCAACTGAAACTGCAATTCCTCTGAATGATTCGACCACAGCTGTCGGGCATTTATTTCTTTCCAGACACCTTCCACACTCGTGAATGTGGAAGAAAGAAGAAAATAATACGCATATTGTTACGACATTCGTTGTTGGCCAATCGTATGATCCAGTAATAACTTGTTTACAGATGGCTAATCTTTACGAAACATCTACCCCCTTAAAGCAAAGCAAAGAAAAAAAAAACAAGAA
Source organism: Penaeus monodon (assembly GCF_015228065.2). Classification (NCBI taxonomy): domain Eukaryota; kingdom Metazoa; phylum Arthropoda; class Malacostraca; order Decapoda; family Penaeidae; genus Penaeus; species Penaeus monodon. The sequence continues at coordinate 18,227,061 of NC_051401.1, forward strand.
AAACTGAATGAAAAAGATGAGAGCGCTTTAGATAATGAGTCACAACAGCCCCCGAGTACACTATTCACGGCTCAAGGCAGTGTTATCAGCAGTTCCCTTATCTCGCCTTATCGCCTGCCCCAGTGCACATGTCCTCACCGGCCGTGGCGTACTCAAGGTGCATAGAAGGAGATAACGAGCGTGGGGCAGTGTTCGTTGCATAAAAGACGCCAAAATCATCTTTGTTTGCCTGGACTTCCCGTTCTCCATGATCTAACACCAACTCGCAGCGTAAATAAACACAAGGAACATTACCCTAAATGCTTCCGCGGTGCAACACACCGTATCTTGCCCCACAAGCACCGCTCATTATTCCCGCTAGAAGACCCTCTTTCTACAACGGTGACGCCAAGCGCTCACCTGTCCTGTAGACGTGGCAGAGGGAGGAGCAGGAGGAGGAGAATGCGCAAGAAGGAGAGATGCAGGAGGAGGGTAAGAAGGAGAGACGCAATGCACGGGCCGCGCGGACTGAATACTTGCTTACCTGCGGTGCACCTGCACTCTCCCTCGCTATCTATGCTCCTCGTCACCGATAACGATAACATACGGCGGCGGGGACTGCCTTATCTCTCCTAGCGTAATCACGGCCCTTATCACTTTGCGTAATCATGACATGACGTCTCGAACCATGACCAATCAGCTCTTCCTCACAAAAATTGAGGGAGGTCGCCGC
>NC_051401.1:18232772-18242772 GCF_015228065.2 Penaeus monodon
AGACGCATACAAAACTTCTGTGGTCACTGGATAGAACTATCATTCCTCTAATAGTGAAAGTGACTAAGAAAGAGGACAAAATATATTAGCAATAATATTATCACAACAGTAAAAGCTTCTTCTTCTTCTTCTTCTACAGGCTTTTGTCCCAGTTCAACTGGGGTCGCCGGTAAAAGCTATCATAATGAAAATAAAACAACAACGTTAACTTAGTAATACTAAACTAACCGACGCCAAACAAAAGTAGATGACAATAACATCAAACAATAACAGTCAGCAACTAATAACAACAGAGCATGATAAACCTAAAAAAAACATTAGCCCCGCGACCAGAATCCCGCCTCCGAGGAATAAGAGGGAGGCGAGGCACAAAACAATCAGTCTGGCATCGCGGCGAGAGGGGGAATATTACAGCACGGGGGGGGCGATAAAACGCGATTAAGAATAATAATAATAAAAAAACGCGATAAAACCAAGCCACACACAATACCGAAACTTAAATGTCGAAAAATTCAAGTAATCTGCTTAGCTACAGGCTCCGAAATATGAGGAGAGGGAAATGCGAGTGATAAATGGAATGGTCGAGATGACGAGGCCAGGGCGGCGATGATAATAATGACAATGACAATGATGATGATAATGATGATATTGATGTGAAAATGATAATGATAATGATAGTGATGATAATGATGATTGTGATAATGATAATGATGATGATGATAACAATAGTTATAAAATTATAGTAATGGTAATCTTAATAAAAAAACAATAACAAAAACAATAGTAACATCAACAGTAAAAAGGGGGGGGGGAAAAAAAAAAAAAAAAAAGGGTTTTTAAAAAAACCCTAAAAAACACAAAAACCGGGAAAAGCTAAAAAACACGGGGAAAACCCCTGGGAGTGGAGGGAAAACATGAAAAATAAATTTTCTTTTTTTTTTAATTTTTTTTCCAGTTTCCGGTAAAAACGTGGAAAAAAATGGGGGTACCTACAAAAAACCCCAACCTATTAAACGATAAATAAATAAATAAATGCATAAATTTAAAAATAAATAACCAAAAACAACAACAACAACAAAATCCCCTAAGATGTCTTCCCCCCCCCCCCAGGCAAACAATCCGAAGCTGAGGAACTTCCTCCTCGCCGCCTCCTGCAAGAGGGAGGAGCCCCGCCCAGGACGCCATTAAACACACAGCGCTGGAGGCTCGAGCGATGAGTTATCAAGGCGGCCAAGGCTTTTTCTGGGCGTCGGGGGGTTCCTTCGGGGGCCTTCGGGAGAGGAGACCGAGGGGGCGGGCGCGGGGGCGGGGGGGGGGGGGTCGTTCCAAGGTCAAATTCAATCTTAATTTATTTTCTCTATTTCCCCCTCAGTCTCTTCTTCTCTCTTCTCTCTCTCTCTCTCTTTCTCTCTCTCTCTCTCTCTCTCTCTCTTCCTTTCTCTCTCTCATTCCTTCTGCGTGAAGGCGGCGGGCGTGAAGGATTAGGAGGGCGGCGTTGGAGGCTTCCTGGCCGAGATAGGTGATCAGGGAGGGGCGCCCTCGAGAGGAGCAGGGGGAAGGGGGTGAAGAAGGGAGAGGGGGAAGGGGGTGTAGAAGGGAGGTGGAGAAGAATGGGGGATGAGGAGGGGGATGGGGAAGAAGGGAAGAAGAAGGAGCAGGGAAGGAAGAGGATAGAAGGCAGAAAGGAAAGAGAGAAAACGAGAGAAATGGGGACCAACGGAAAGCATAGGGAGAAAGGGGAGGGGGAAATGGGGAGCCGAAGGAAAGGGGGGGGGAGTGGCAGGGGTCAGCAGGCGACCACGTATAGTAAGGCATCATCCGTGGCAACCAAAATGTAAATTACACAGCGCCAATACCCCCCAGTATGATTTGGGGGCGGGGGGTTCCCCACGTCCGAAAACGCATTGAGCGCCCCACCTTTTCAACGTCGCTTTCAACGTTTCCGACGCGAACGCAAAGGCCACGGATTTGTCAAGAGGTATGAGAGAGAGAGGAAGAGAGAGAAGAGAGATAGAAGAGAGAGAGAGGAGAGGGGGAGAGGAGAGGAGGAGAGGAGAGAAGGGGGAGGGGGAGAGAGAGAGGGGGAGAGAGGAGGGAGAAAAAGAGGGGGAGAGAGAGAGAGAGAGAGAGAGAGGGGAGGGAGGGGAGAGAGAGAGAGAGAGAGAAGGAGGGAGAGAGAGAGGGAGATAGGGAGAGGGAGGGAGGGGAAAGAAGGGAGGAGGAGGGAGGGAGGGAGGAGGGAGGGAGAGAGAGAGAGAGAGAGAGAGAGAGAGAGAGAGAGAGAGAGAGAGAGAGAGAGAGAGAGAGAGAGAGAGAGAGAGAGAGAGAGAGAGAGAGAAAGAAAAAGGAAGGAAAGAAAGAAAAAGGATGGAAAGAAAGAAAGAAAGAGAAAGAGAAGGAGAGAGAAGTGGGGTGCGGTGGGGGGAGGAAGAGGATAGGGAGCTACAGAAGGAAGACAGGGATGGGAGGAAGGTGGAGGACATGGAAGGAGACGAGAAAGGCAGAGGGAAAGGAGGGCCGACAAGGAAAAACGAAAGAACGAGAGGAATATTGGAAAATATCGGGAAAACAATGGACGAAGAAGGGATCAGGGAGCAAGATAAAATGAACGAGAGGGGAGGAGGGGGTATATAGCACACATGTATATCAGGCACGGTCATAATCGCGAGGCAAGGCGATTAACAGCATTTGCGAAGGAAGATCCTATCACCGCAGCAAAACTGGTGAGACCACTGCACTCGATAGATAGATAGAAGGAAAAAAATGGAATCCAAAAAGGCGCTGCTGCTGTTGCCGATGCAACACATTTTGGGGGTCTCGACCACTGGCGGGTCGAGCATTAGCTGACGGAGACCCCCAGAGATGCAGCGCGATGCAGCAACAACTTCCGTCATCCTTAATTCACGATTGCTGCAACGGCCCTTAACAAAACATAAAAAAAACTACTTGGTAATATCATCACAAACTATCTAGTTATCTAGGAATAAAAAACGTACATACATATAAACATCATCAAGAGAATCCATTATGACCAAACCAGATTCTCCAACACCCAATTCTCCATCCACCGACGCATCACCATCGAGTCGCCAAGCATACCCAGAAGGTACACCCAAGGAGGGTACATACACGCGGCCTGCTCCATCTCCCACGCCGCCGCGCACAGCCACACAGCCTGGGTACACGACATCAAGATAAAAGGCGGAGGAGCAGTGGAGCAGTGAGCGGTGGAAGAGGGCGAGGGCGAGGAGGAGGAACAGCAGGAGGAGAACGAGCAGGAGGAGGGTAAGAAGGAGGAGGAGGACGAGGATGAGCAGTAGTGAAGCCAAAACCACTAGCAGATGCAGCAAAAGAATGACATGGATGAAGAGGCCAGCATCACCAAGGCAGCAGATGCAGCAGCATCAGCATCAGCGAGGGCAAAGCAAAAGGTCGCTAGCGGCGGCAGGTGAGATAAGAGGGAGAAAGGTAGTGTTCAATCCTAAGATGCGTTGTCTCTCGTTAGTCGAAATGACATGCAGAGATGCGCGCCGTCGATACCCTACCCGCGCGCCCGCCGATCTCACGTCCGCATCCCCCCCCTCCCCCTTCCTCCTGCTCTTCGGCCTCGGCTCTCACCGGCCTTTCGGTACGAAGGGGGAGGGGCAAAGAGAGGGAGGGAGGGAAGGAATGGGGGAGGGAGGGAGGGAGGGAGGGAGGGAGGGAGGGAGGGAGGGGGAAAAGGGAGGAGAGGAAGAGAGAGAGAGGAGAGAGAGAAAGAGAAAAAAGGAAAAAAAGAGAATGGAAGAGAGGGAAAAAGAGAGAGAGAAAAAGAGAAAAAAGGAATGGGAATAGGAAAGGAGGTAAAAAGGATAGGAGAAAATTTTAACCGGGATAAAGCCTCTGAACCTCCCACAGAGCTTGTCTAGCCTCGACCTGCCAAGTGGCTGCGTCCCCCGAGAATTACATCCAGCCGAACGAAGCAGGTTGACCCCGGGCGCCGAGGCCCACCCAGCGCCTCCATCCAACGACTCTCCTCGTCGCCCTCGTCCAACCTACTACCACGAACCAACCTAAATAAATCAAAAAAAAAAAAAAAAAAAAAAAAAAAAAAAAAAAAAAAAAAAAAAAAAAAAAAAATATTATAAAATATTATATAATATAATATATAATAATAATAATAATAATAATAATAATAATAATAATAATAATAATAATAATCGGAGATGGATATACCCAGTGGGAATAATACGTAATAATCAATACAAGATTGACTATATTAATGACAAACATCAGTATCGACAACAGCAACAATACTAATTGCAAGATTATTGATAATAATAATGGAAAACGAGTAATAGCTAGCATTATGTTCATAGCTGATGAACATAGAGATGAAAGAATAATAATTGTCAAAAATAATAATGATAAAGAACTGCATCAAAATATTGATAAAGACAGTAATAACGATGATGATTGATGATGATGATGATGATGCATCATCATAACAGTAATAACAAAAATACGATAATAATAGAATAGTAATAGCAAAACCAAAAATAATGATATAATAATATTAACAATAATAATAACACCAATAATAATAATAATAAAAATAATATCAATAACAATGGTGATAATGTTAATAACAAGTTATTATCATTATCTAATGATAATTATCTTTATCATCATCATCATCATCATTCTTATCATCTTTATTATTGTTAACATCGTAATGATCAACAAATAAAAAATCCCCCAAACGTGCGATTTCCAAAACGGGAACAAGCAAATCATAGGGTCGAACGAGGGTGCGATTACGGAAAGCGGGAAGGAGGAAGGGAGATTAAATGAGAAAATAAGAAAGAGAAAAAGAGAAAAAGAGAAAAATACAACAATACAGAAATAAAGAAAGAAAAAGAGAAAGAAAGAGAAAGAGAAAGAGAAAGAGAAAGAGAAAGAGAAAGAGAAAGAGAGAGAGAGAGAGAGAGAGAGAGAGAGAGAGAGAGAGAGAGAGAGAGAGAGAGAGAGTGTGTGTGTGTGTGTGTGTGTGTGTGTGTGTGTGTGTGTGTGTGTGTGTGTGTGTGTGTGTGTGTGTGTGTGTGTGTGTGTGAGAGAGAGAGATGAGAGAGAGAGAGAGAGAGAGAGAGAGAGAGAGAGAGAGAGAGAGAGAGAGAGAGAGAGAGACCTCCGTCAGCCATTCCCTTCGGAGGCTTCCAAGCCGAGCAGATAAGAACCTGCAGCATCATGGCTCCCTCTTTAAACCCCCCCCCCCTTGAAAAAAAAAGAAAAAAAAAATAATAATAACATGAAGAAGAGAGGTTTCCATATGAGAATGTTATCGGCGCATCTATTCAATTTCGAACAAAACTATCGAGCTGGCCGATCAGCTGTTCGGAGGCTACCGGGTGCCTTACTCTGCTCTCCGGACGCCTCGTTTTCCAATCTGTCCACGCGGTTGATCTCTCTGACCCTTGCTTGATGGGGATTTTTCGGGATTGGAACCCTAATCCGCGTCCGCCATCTTGGATTGGGTTTGCGCTCGCCGCGGGATTCGTAGTACATATTTTTTTCAAGGAAAGCAAATCTTTCAGCGCGCTAACGAAGAGTGGGAGGTTGGAGGAGCAAGTGGAAGAGGAGATAGGAGAGGAGGTGGAAGAAGTGGAGGAGGAGGAGGAGGAGGAGGAAAAGGAGGTGGAAGAGGAAGAAGAAGAAGTGGATGTGGTGGCGGCGGATGTAGATGTGATGGAGGTGGAGGTCGATGAGAATGAAGGGGTAAGCGGACGAAGAGGAAGAAAGAGAGAAAAAGACAACGAAGACGAAGGGAGAGGAAAGAGAAGAGCAAGGAAAAGAAGAGGACGAGCGGGAGGAGGCGCGCACGGGTCGCCCCGCTCGCAACCCCTGGTGCAGCCGCGATCGCTCGTTTGTTAAGTCGATTTTTGACAAATGGGAACAAGGGCTTAGGGACGTTGATGAATTCAGGAGGAAGATGTGGACGAAGAAGGAGGCTGAGAAGAAAATGCAATTCGACGAAAGACAAATATTCTGCGGTTGTAAACTAAGAAAACAAAAAACTTATAAATCTAACCCCCCAGCGCATACAGACCACATACCAACAGGATTATACCCCCTCCCTCCACAATAAAACTTCAAGCACAATTTCTTAATATCTAAGGGCGGTAAGAGAGATAAATTAAAAGACAGACGTACCAAAGGAGAGATACACAAACTGATAACCAGAAAGACAGACAGAGAGAAACCGAGAGACTGAAAAAGAGAGCAGGCGAATTGAAGAGAGCGGCCAAGCGCGGGCGAGGTGTGAGGGCCTCGGAAGCCAGTGTAGAACTGCGAAAACATGACAGCTGAACCTGTTGGCATAAGGAGGTACATGACAGCCGCTGTCTAGGCCGGTGATCATCGCGCCTGTTATGACGCCCGCTCGGTACCTGTCACCACCGAGCGCCCTCTACGGCTATGACGGCTTCCGAAGGGCCGGCGGGAGAGGGACGGAAGGCATGACTTGAACTGGTGCTTGTTACGGGGTGGGCGTGGAAGGGGGAGGGGAGTGGTTAAAGGGGGGAAAGGGGGAGGGAGGGTGAGAGAAGAAGAAAAATTGAATTGAAAAATAGAGATGATGAAGGGGTAATGAAGGAAGAAGGAGAGGGAATTGAAATAAAGGAGATGAGGGGAAAGGGTGAGAGAGGACGTGGGAGAGGGAACCGTAAGGGCGAAGAGGGAAAAGTGAGGGAGAAAGAGGGAGAGGGATTCGAAACAGATAAAAGGGTCAAGGTGAGGGAGGAGGAGGAGGAAAGGGGTTTGAAATAAAAGAGAAGGGAAGAGGAGTCGAAAAAAATATGGACAGAGGATGAGGTATAGCGAATGGAAAAAGAGAAGATGGAAAGAGAAGAGGAGGGAGAGGCAGAAAGCGAGAAATTATGGAATAAAAAACGCAGAGGAAAAGGTTGAAGCCAGAAGGAACGGGAGAAATGAGAGAAGGGCTGATTTATTTTAATCGATTTTTTGTATACAAAACAGGTAGCACAACCCAAAAAAAGAAGAAAAAAAGAAGTGTGAAAAAACAAGAAAAGATGCCTCAGTCTTTGTGTAATTTGGCTGACCTTCTGGTAACTTGAGTAGGTCATCAGCCACACATATATGGAAGCTCACATGCATACATTACTTGGTTATTTATTTATTCAGTAAAAGGAAGAAAAAGGGGAGGGAATGAGAAAGAGAGAGAAAGAGAAACACGAAGTGAGGGAGAGGGAAAGGGAGGAGAGGTAGAGAGGGAGAGAGAGAGAGAGAGAGAGAGAGAGGAGAGAGAGAGAGAGAGAGAGAGAGAGAGAGATGGGAAGAAATCAATTCATTAAGACTAAACCTTATTAAAGAGACACCCAGTGCCACAACGACCCCCTCCCTCAGCTCCCCCACTCCCCCCTCTAACGACTACCAAACCAGCGGCTGTTATAATGACAACTTTTTCCTCGCCATCGACAGTTGCGTGAGATGGTATCGCCGCCGCACCCCGTCTGTCTACTCGTCCTGCCCCGATCGGTACCCCAGGGCTCGAGATAACCCAAAATGTGGTACCCTAACGCCGCGGGTACGCTACTCGTCGTACCTAGGTGGTGAAGGTACCTAGCTGTGGTACCCGCCGTTGAAAAGTACCCAAGATTTTGACGTCATGTGCCCCTAAAACAACTTTACTCCAGCGCTTAGATAACAGAATATGTTTGCCCGGTTTACACATACTTTGAAGAAAAAAACACCATTACAATTTCCTAATTCATCGCACACCTGAACGTCAAAGCCTTTCTTTTAGAGTATTTACACACCCTCTCCTTCAATTCGATTCTAAACATCTTTAAACCAGACCGGAAAGTTTCTTTTTTTTTTAAATCATCGAAGCGAGAGATTCCAGATTGACTATCATGTTCGTCTCTCACTGTCAACAACAGCCGTTGGACACAAACCTTATCTCGCAAGTAGTAAGTAATCCGCCAGCCATGATTACCCACTGCAAACACTCGTCCTCCCATATAAAAAAGACGAAACACATTTTCAGGAAAGGGACAAAAAGACACATTAAAAACAAGATAGAAAAAGGCAATAACGAGAGAGAAAAAAAAAGGACAATCGATTGTTGCAGGTCCTGCCGAGCAGACGTGAATGAAAACATTTTACGAGCATTCGCCTTCGCCTTGACAGGTGACCTAATTGGCGACACTTCGCACCCGTCACACAATCACCGACCTCCGCGATGACGTCATCAATTCCAACTGTGTCCATGGCTGATCGATTTTTGTCATTAGCTAAAAAAAATATATATAATAAAAAAATCAACAATATCTGCATCTCAATATCAAATAATTCTAGAAACACACATTTCATTCAGCTTGGGGGTGAAATACGAATACCCAGAAACATGATCAGACTAGACCCCCCCCCACAAAAAAAAAAACGAAGAAAAAAGCGCTAAACCGGACTCCGGATTAGCGAAGAGGAGCTATCCGCGTCTCACGGGATTAACTGACCTGTCCGTTTATCCGAAAAATGAACTTCTTGTTAACCTGAACTTGCCTGGTGCGTCACACACCCGAACTAAGACAAGCCTTTATGTAAAATGGAAATAGATTCGAATTTTGTAGTCTGTGATTATGACACAGATAGAGGGAGAAGAACATTTGTTTTGAATGTGAAGTGGGGGGATGGAGGGGGGAGCTTTCAAATGCGGGAGGGTGGCGTCTATTCGAAAGCGGTGAGCTAGTAAAATAATGATGCAGTTAATGATACTATTAATAGTAAACAAAAACAAACAACAATAGCAAAAACAATGATAGCAATAGTAGTAGTACGATGTGAAGGGAGAAAGAGGAAGGGAGGAGGGGCAGGGGAGAGAGGGAAGGGTAAGGGGGGGGAGAGAGAGAGAGAGAGGGAGGGGAGAGAGGATCGAGAGAGAGATGAGAGAGGAGAGTGGAGGTGAGGAGAGAGAGAGAGAGAGAGAGAGAGGGGAGAGAAGGGGAGTGAGAGGGTGATGCGAGAAGGAGAGAGAGACGGTATGAGGACGAGAGGAGGGAGGATGAAGGGAGGGAGAGGGAGGGGAGAGAGAGTGGAGGGAGCGGAGAGGAGGGGGAGAGGAGAAGAGGGGAGGGGGGGGAGAGGAGAGGAGACGAGCGAGAGAGAGAGGAGAAGAATGAGGGATAAAAAGAGGAGAGAAATGAGAGAAAGAGAGGGGAGAGCAGAGAGGAGAGGAGAGAGGAGGAGATAGAGAGACGAGGGAAAGATGATGAGAGAGAGGAGAGAGAGGGAGAGAGAGAGACGGAGAGAGAGAGGACGAGAGAGAGTGGGAGGGAGGAGGAGAGAGAGAGAGAGAGAGAAGAGACGGGGAAAGAGAAAAAGGGGAAGATGAGAAGAAGAGAAAGAGAGAGAAAGAGGAGAAAGGAGACGAAAGAGAGAAAAGAGAGAGAGGAAAGAGAGAAAGAGAGAGAGAAAGTAAGGGGAGAGGGGGGAGGACGAGAGGGAGAGAGGGGGAAGACGGTGGATGATGAGAGAGCGAGGAGGGAGAGGAGAGAGAGAGAAAAGAGAGAGGAGAAAGAGAGTGGAGAGAGAAAGGAGAAAGGAGTGAGAGAAAGAGATGTGAGAGAAAGGGCGAGAGAGGATGAGGAAGAGAAAAAGAGAGGAGAGAGAGAGGACGAGAAGAGAGAGGACGAGAGAGAGGAGGAGACTGAGTGAGAAGAGAAGAGAGAGGAGAGAGGACTGGAGTGAGGACAGATGAGACGATTGGGAAGAGGATTGCGAGGGGGAAAGAGGTAAGAGCGGGAAGAGAGCAGACGAGGAGTGGAGAGAGGAAAAGAGATAGGGATTGAGGGATCGAGGAGAAAGAGGACGAGAAGGTTGGAGGAGGGCTGGAGAGAGAGGGGGAGGGAAGAGAGGGAGAGGAAAGGAAGGTAGAGAATGGGAGAGAGATGAGGAAAAGAGAGGAGGAAGAAGAACGAGAGGAGGGTAGGGGAGAGGAGAGGAG
>NC_051401.1:18245082-18247582 GCF_015228065.2 Penaeus monodon
ACACACAAACACACCACACACACACACACACACACACCCCACCCCACACACCCATTACCCCAATACACACCTGCACGCCGAAACTACCACCCCAAACACACACACACACACACACAACACACACACACACGCACGCACGCACGCACGCACCACCGCACGCTCGCACGCACGCACACACACACACACACACACACACACACACACACGTGTGTGTGTGTGTGTGTGTACTCGTATACATAAACTCATTTTAGCACAATAATGCACATTCATGGCATACAAACATACTGTAACATGCATACATACATAAATAGATACATACATACGTATATATATATATATATATATATTATATATATATATATATATATATATATATATATATATACATACATTATATTTATATATATATATATATATATATATATATATATATATATATATATATTCTTCTCTTCTTTTAACGGTAGGTTCATGTCTGAGCATATTTGAGTTCAAACAGTCAGCACATAAACATGCCTTTTGCATTAATCAATGTATTCCGGATATTATAACCCCCAAAAATCTTGATAAAATCACTGTTTTGGGCCGACGATTTAATGAGTTTTTTAATGAAAAGAGATAAAACCAATAATTAGTCAGCTAATTAAGAATATGCAATGCAACAAAAAAAACCAAGTAAAACAGGTTAGAGAGAAACAGGAAAATAACCCTGAACTGTGTGCAGGACAAAATAAGTATAAATTATATACCAAAATTGGGTTATTACGTTTTTCATAATTATAAATCAAAAAAAATTCAAGGGGACAAGAGCCATTAAATAAATAAATAAACCCACTCTCTGTGCGCTTTCGCTGCATAAACCCAAAAGTAGGTTCGTACGTACATGCAGCTGATAAAGAGAGGGAAGTGAAAATCTACGGCATCACCCCGCCAGCTCGTCAATAAAAACGTTAATACTGTCCAAAGAAAACCTTCAAGAACAGCAACTCACAACGCTGCAAACAACCTAAGTGGGTCGGTGACCCTACATTATTAAGGGAACAAAAGCGAGTTCGGGACTTTATGATATCTACAAGCAGGATAATACCCGTGACAACCTTTTTGAATTTCTTAAAGCTAACAAAACCTAGGGGAAATTAAAAACTCATTTCAGAAATGAACATTTTTGAACCAGTTCCTACAAAGCATTAACAAACACCTCAATGTCGGAGGTCTGGAAAAAAATTAATCGAATTTCAGGCAAACCAACAAACACCCCGCAGTTCCATAGTCCCTTGCACAAGCAGATATGCTCCTTAGTCAATGGGCTGGAGCGTCCAAATTGAGCTCACTTCCACAAATATTCAGGATCCCCTTTAGTCAATCAAAAATTGCACGCAAATTTGCATTGAGATTGGATGTTCTGATACTGACCCCTCAGACTTTGCTGAGGATCACTGAGGGGAATGAACAATGCACTGATCAAAGGAAAAAGCGTCCCCCCCAGGTGAGGATGGAATTACCTATAGTGTCCTCCCCTTATAGCTCAGGTACCTGGTAATCCCCTTTTGCACCTATACAGGTTAAGTTTGGTCACAAGGTATTCTGCCGGGCTCCTGGACACGCAGTCTAATCATCCCTATACCGAAATCAAACATGATAAATACCGACAATTTCATTAACCTCATGTGTATGCAAATTTTCTAGAAAGGAAAATTTTTTGAACAGACTCAGGTACGGGTTTTACAAGGTAATTATCTCACAGACTGTACGGATTTCTATCGGACGTAGCACACAACATTGCTTTGCAGAGTACTTTTCACACTCTAATCCGGGAAGCTCAGTGTTTTTCTTGTCCTTAAGTCTGCTTTTGACATTGCTAACTGTGATGTTTTCCTAGATCTATTAGTATGCTTTGGCTTCTGGGGTTAAATATTGAACTGGTTTAGTTTGTTTCTCTCTAACAGATCTGCAAGTGTCCTGTTCAGGGAGTGAGAAGTTCCACTTCACAGTCTTTTGAACTTGGGACGCCACAGGGAGGGTTCTCAGCCCTATGCTGTTCAATGTCCTCATGCACAAGCTGGTGGCAGATATCCCACTTGGGGAGGGTGAATCCATTATATGCATGCGATGCCCATATGCGTCAGAGCATCATCACAAGTGAGGATGCAAAAAATTTTCTCGACAAAATCACAGCAAAGGCACATGAGGGGTGGATTAGTCATTTTCCGCTGAGAAAACAAGGGCTCAAAACCCCATGTATCATACCCCCACCCACTTTTCGCATAGGTGACCAGGAGCTTGACATATGCCACAAGTATAAATATCTCGGGGTGAATGTAAATGATGCAGCCCTTTGTCCTCTCTCTAAAGAAGAGACTCTGGGAGGGATTGAAACCTTTGAAAGTTCTGTCGGAAGAAACATGGCATCAATTTTAAGCTCGCTAGACTGTTTTACTTGGCTTTAAAAGGTCAGTTTTTAGATACCATGCACTGCACTTGTTGCGTGAAAGGAAAATCA
>NC_051401.1:18252582-18265512 GCF_015228065.2 Penaeus monodon
TATTAGGGATAATGTAATGGTGAAAAATAAAAATAATAAAGATGAAATGAAAGGGGTGGATAATAATGATAATTAAATGATAATAGTAAGAAAATGTAAAAAAAAATGATAAAAAGGATTAAATAAAAAAAGAAAATAGTATAATCAGATTAAGATAAACTAATAAAGCGCCGCCGTGGTGCAATGGCAACATGCGGGGGTCGGGGGACCATCAAGTCTAATAATATGGCCCTTGGGGCCCATGAGGGTGGGAAAAAACCCGCGCGCACATGTTCGAATTCTGCCCCAAAGGTCCGGCTTCAAAGGAGGGCATCCACTTTGAGCAACGGCGCCCCCCTTCGAAAGAAGGCGCCGTCCTTCCCTTGCGAGGGGTTCGTGACGAAAAACCAGAATATCATATCAATAATAAAATTTAAAAATCAATAATAGGGCCGCGGTGGGGTGGTTAGAGCATCGGATCAAGACTGTCCGATGGCAACTGAGTTCGAGGGTTTCGAGTCACCGGCTGGTTTTTTTTTCCCCCTTGGGCAAGGACTTCACCTCGTTTCCCTACCTAGCCACTGGGGGCCCAAGCCAGCCCAAGTCAGGGGTGGCCCCAAAGTGGAAAAATAGGGAATGTTTACCAAAAGGTAACAACCGCGCGTTCCGTGGAAAGGAACTGGGGACCCTACAACGACCCAAGGCATCACAGCATGAAAAAACAATTAAGTACATCTGTGCCCACGGCGGCCAAACATGAACCTACCGTTATATTGAGACCGGGTGACCGAATGGTTAGAGCATGGGGACGCAAAAACTGTAAAAGACGGAAAATTGAGTCGGGGTTGGGTCACCGGCCAGCCCCTTGTTCCCGGGGGCAAGGAACTGCACCCGTTTCCCCTGCTAGCCGCTGGGGGGAAAGCCAGCCAAAGTCAGTGCGGGTAAAAGAGAGGTGACTCGAAAAAAACACCGGGGGGGAAGGAAAGGGGCAAACCCCCACTCTAAATTGCCAAAAAAATATGGAAATCCATGATCCCTGGTGGGACAGGGCACTTAAAAAAAAATAAAAAGAAAATGATATAGAAAATTTTAGTACTCTAATCTTTGTTTAATATTTCTGACATTAAATATTCTGCGTGTTATATTTTTCCCTGATCGCTACTGAAAGAGAATAGTGTTCCCGAATATTTTATACAAATTTGTGCAGATTGCTGAAAAAAAACTTCATCTCTATAGGGGGCTTAAAGAACACCACACAACCACAACCACACACACACACACACACACATAATATATATATTTTTATATATATATTATATATTATAAAATTATATTAATATAAAAATATATATTGGTCGGCTATCATGGAGACTGGGAAAAAATAAAAGCGAATGATAACCATAGACCCATTAAATTTTCAGCATAGAGACATGCATGTATACAGAAAAAAACGCATTTTATCTGTCTGAGTTTACGTCTTTACTCTCTTTCTGATAGTTGAAATCTGTACAATAGTTTAAATTTCTTCTTTTTTTAGTATGTCCGTATGTATGAATATTCATCGGCAAAAAAACCCGCCATAGATTTGCCACTAAAACGAACAACAAGTCCTCATCTAAAGCGTAGGCAGGCCCAAAGTATGAATACTTTCATGCGGGGGGTTAGGTTTTGGGGCTGAATAACTCACTTTGACCCCCTCGAACTTGGAAGGTCGCTTTCAGGGTTCGCGGGTCGACTTTGACCATGCAATTGCGGGGTCAGGGTCAGGGCATACTTAAAAACTTTTTTTATCTGGTCGGTTTTGTTTTCAAACATGGGTTCTCATAGAAATGGGTTTCTTCAAATTTTTTTCACATGACCCCCGGGTTTTATTTTTTCACATCTTCACGACCCAGTAGTACATTTTGTCGTCCTTTCTTTAGCCCCAAACAATTCAAAATATTTAAAATTTTATTAATTATAAATTATATATAATATAAAATAATTATATATATATATTATAAATATATATATCATTTTGTGACGAGCCATGAAATGAGGGCCCACTCGAAGACCCCCGCTATAGACTGTAAGGAACCTTATTTCTCATTTCCCCTTTCCTTTTTAACTTTTTTTAACAGTGATCTTAAGTAACATAATGAGGCGTTGCAATAGGAGATCCTGCTGGACCCAACCTGGGATTCTAAAAACGTTATCCCGTGGAGTAAGAAATCTCCCCTGAAAGGTGTTTGTCGCATCCCTAAGGAGATACGGGGACACACACACATACCAACAGAACCCCACACACACCACACACAACACACACCACACACACACAACACCCCACCACACCACACACCAGCAGAAAACAACGTACAACAACTACCGGCAAATGTAGAAAAAAAAGGAATGAGAATGAAATTTTTTCTCAAGAGATTTTATCTTTTTCCAGAAAAACAGATTTTGACGGAGAATAACAAAACCGGTCAGGTACTTCTTGAACTGTGAATATTCATTCTTTTTTTATAACTTCAAAACACACACACACACACACACACCCCAAAACACCACACACACACACACATACGCACCACACCACACACAACACACACACACCACACCCCCACACCACAAACACACACACACACACACCCCAATATTATATAATAATATATATTATATATTAATAATATATTAAAAATTATTATATATACAACATATACATATGCATACATATTTAGTATTAATACATTACATAATAATGTAAAATTATATTTATGTATATGAAATATGACATTATATACAATTAAACATAGTATACATATGTTTTTAAAATATATATATATATATATATTTATATATATATTATATATATATATTAATTATATATATATGTATATATATAAATATATATAATATTTAAAATAATATAATTAATATATATAATATATATATATGTATGTATATATATATATATAAATATAATATATATATATATATATATAATATATATATATATATATATATAATATATATATATATATATATAAGAATAAAATCACATAATAAAAAAAGGTGTACAATACTAGTCTTGGCTTTCATTATTGCGCAAACCCGCCCGTCGGAGACGCTCCCATCCCACCCCTGCTGACATACCCCGTCAGTACTCCTTAAGGATCAGCAGCGAGGGGGGCTTGGGTGGGGCTTTCCCACCACGGCGGTCTCCCCTTTTGTGGATTTTGGGGGCAGACGAAAAGGGGGCGGTCTGCGGTACTGGGTTTTGGGTATTTTAATTCGAAAAGATCACAAATAAAATTCTAATCTGAATATTTTCCAAAATGTCATTCCCTTCACATCCCGTCTTAATACACACTGTGATATAATATAAAACCCTGGTTTCATTAAAACCCAAGTACTAGACAGGGGCAGTAGGGGTTATATTAAAAATAAATATATATTATATTATATATATATAAAATAATATAAATATTTTATATAAAATAACAATAATAAATTTATATAATATAAAAAATAAATATTTATATATATATAGAAATAATAAATATTTAAAATAAAATAATATATATAAAATATATATATAAAACTATATATATAATTATATATAAAAAAAAAAAATAAAATAAAATTTTAATAAATAAAAAATATAGATTAAAAAAATATTATTAAAAAATTAACAAAAAATAATAAATAATATAAAAAAAAAAATTTTTTAAAAATATATATAATATTTTAATAATATATAATATATATTATATATATATAAAAAAACAAATAAAAAAAAATTATAAAATTAAATAAAATAAATTATATTATAATATAAAAAATATATATATTAAATTTTATATATATATAAAATTATATAAAATTTTATATATATATATATTTATATAATAATAATTTTTATATAAAGAAATATTATATAGTTTGGTTGTTGGATATATATATAATAAATTAAAATTATATAAATTAATATAAATAAAATAATATATATATATCAATAAATAAATATAAAATTAAAATATAAATTTAATAATATATAAAAAAATAAAATATATTTAATTTTAAAATAATATTTTAAATAAATTTTAATTTATATAAAAATTTTAAAAAAAAAACAAAAAATATAAAAATAAAATAAAATATAAAAAATAAAAAAATATAAATAATAAAAATATTATATATTTTTATATAAATTTATATTAATATATGAAATATTATTATATATAATATTTATATTTTAATATATAATAAAAAAATTTTTATTTAATAATATTAATATATAATTATATAATATATATTTATAAAATAAAATATATATTTTTTTTTTTGACGGTAGGTTCATTTTGACCCGCCGTGGTCAAGCATGATATTAATTGTAGTTTTTCGGTTGTGATGCTCTTGGGTGAACGGGGGTAGGGTCCCCATTCCTTTCCACGGAGAGTGCCGGTTTTACCTTTTTAGGAAATGATTCTCTTATTTTACCCGGGGCTTGGGTCCAGCACTGATGGGCTGGCTTGGCCCCGAGTGGCTAGGTAGGGGAATCCAGGTGAAGTTTTCCCTTTCCAAGGAAAAAAAGGCCCGGGCGGGACTAACCCGAACTCAGATTGCCGTCGTGACAGTTTGATCCCATGCTCTAACCCCCGGCCACCCCGGCCTTATATAATATATGTAAATATAATATAGATATAAAAATTATATATATATATATAATAATATAAATTATAATACACCTTTTTCCCTCACTATGTCCATACTATATATTATTATTAAAATATTAATTTATTAGATATATATATATATATATAATATATATATATATATATATATATTGTAGATATTGTTTTAAGTGTTTTTGGGGTGTGGTGTGTGTGTGTGTGTGTGTTTTGTGTGTGTGTGTGTGTGTGGGGTGTGTGTGTGTGTGTGGTGTGTGGGTGTGTGTGTAAGAAATTTCAAGCGAAAGGGGGTTGGAAAGGAAGGGGGGGGCAGAAAGAATCAGACGCGTTATTTGTATGCTATTTCTATGGATGACAAAACACTCTAAATTAATACTTAGTAGAAAAAAAAATCCAAAAAAAACTTTTCTAAAAGGAAAAAAAAAAAGTTATCTAAAAAAATTTTTTCTTTTCCCCCTTAAAATTTTTTTTCTTTTTTCAAAATTTTTCCCTTATAAATGTTATTTAATTTTGATTCGGTTTTAATATTTCATCTTACCTGACCGACTTTTTGTATGATATATAGTGGGGGAACAGATATAACAACAATAGATTTAATAAGAAAAGTAGTAGAAAGTATTTGAGAAATCATTAAAACAAAGTTAAAATAAAACTAAATTACAAACAGAGGCGAAATACCCACAATCTGACCTCCCTAATGAAAGGAAGAAAATCAAGGAGTTTCCCCCCAAGGGAAAGGGGAGCGCGGAGGGACAAGTGTCCCTGAAGCAAGATTTTGCCACAAAAATGGGCATTTTTTTGTTCCGGTGTTGCCCGGCTGACACCAGTGTTTTTTCACAGATGAGTAGAAGGGGAAGGAAAATTGCATTTTTTAAATCATTAAGATTTGAACTGTAAAGTCAATTTTTTACATGAGCAAAGAACCTCCTCTTTTTAAAGTAGAAATAAAAACTGCAACTACGGGGGCAAAGTCATGAAAGGCACACATATTTTTAGAAAAATTTTTTGGGGGGGTTTAGTTATCAGTTGCTATGGCTTTACACGTTTAAGCGAAAATGACGTGCCCGACCGGGTTGTGCTCTGTCCAGCCCCCCTTTTTTTTTTATCTCTACCCCCCCTTTGTAAATTGTTTTCTTCTTTTTACTTATAAACCGTGTTTCAGAATAGCCGACTACTTTAAAAGTCGAGCACACAGGGTGGGGGCAGCTTTAACTAACGATTTCAGTTCGTTGTAAGGACGAAAAAAACCCCCCTTCCCACACACACCAAACACATAGAAAAAAGCTTTTACACAAAACCCGGGGCATTCCTGGCTAGGGCGCATCTGCAGTTTAAAAATTCGCAAAATCGAAAGGGTTTTGGGGCAAACCCCTCTTTAAAAGAAAAACGAGATAAGATGAAAAAGAATGATGAAAATAAGAAATACTGATATAAAAAAAATTCCGAAATTAAATTAATAATGGCATAACTACTATACTATTGCTAAGATATCTACTATTACTACTCTATACTAATAATGATGATTTATTAAATAAAAATCAAAAATTTTAAAAATAATAGAGTGAGAAAAAAAAAAGGGGACGAAAAAAACAAATAAAAGCTTTTAAACAACAAGTAATCCGAAAAACCATCAAAACTTCCCCCGGCTTCAAATGTTTTTTCGTCTTCCAAAAAACGGTTGCATTTTAGATTTTTTCATCTTTTTTTGGACATTTTTAAACGCTCCACTCACTCTTTTGTTTACTTGCATTCAAACATAAATCTCTTGAGATGATTACAATAGCAAATAACTTTCGACGGTCGACGAAACAGACAAAAAAAAGAAAATCAAAAAGGATTATTATCTTTAAAATTATATCATGCTTTTTCCGTTTTTAAACGCTTGCTACGATTTAATTTTTTTTTATTTATACATTTTCTAATCGGAAAAAAAATTGCCGTCGAAGGAGGTTTTTTTCATACCAAGGTAATTCTTATAAATATTGACTTTTATTCAATATGCCCCCCCCCAAAAAAAAAAAAAAAAAAAAAAAAAAAAATATAATTTTAATACTATACTATATATAAAAATTTTTAAAGAAAACCTGTTTGTTTATTTTATTTTTAAAAACCGACACCCAAACATTTAACGCTTTTGGTGTGTAAAATAGGATAAAAACATTACTCCAGCCCATGATGTAAAAAAGAAAAAAAAAATCATATTAAAATTATTCACTGAATATGTGAAAACAAATCCTTTAATTATAGTGCATTTGAATCTCAAAAAGAAAATTATCGCAATTGCATAAATTGTATGCAAAAAAGAAATTCAATACAAGTTTTACCAGAATTTGTAATTTTTGTTAACAACTCGATTACGATGCAGTCCCCAATCTGGGGCTACAAAATATTTCCCCCCAGCATCAAATTTTACTGATTGTTAAACACGAAAGGCCCTGTATACAAGTTTTAAAGGGTTGAAATCATTTTTGAATGATCAACAGGATTTCTTCATCCTCGATTGCGGAAATTTATCGTCAAAGGTCATTAATAATCCTTAAGGGTTCACGTCAGCTGTTACGCTTCGAGTAAAGATTGAGTTTATTTACTATTCTTTTTTTTATTCGTTAATAAAGGGTTTTCTCCTTCTTTCAAAGTTTTTTTTTGAGATAAAGCTTGCCCACAGATTTATTCGTGGAACGTTTGCGTATCGTTAAAAAGTTTTAAGTAAAAATGAATTTTATATCTTTGGCTGTTGCTTTCTTTTGAAAATTTGGGATGCTTATATGTAACAAAACTTTCTTCTAAATATTTGTTTTTTTGCTGCTTTGATTGATCGCCCAAAATTTTTCCCTTGCATTTTTTAATGTTAGGTTCCTTTTTCAGTATGTGTTTTTGTTTCGGTTTTTATATAATTTTTTTCATATGCTTTTTCCCCCGTTCACCGAAATGACATTTTCAAGGTAAGAAAAAAACTAAAAACGGACATCATCTTTACTCCAGAGGATTGGTACACAGAGATGGAGAATGTGGTACATGGGGGCATGGTACACTTGAAGGGCACGTACACTAGCAGGTACATTCCCATCCACCACCCCCCAGATGAGATTATAAAACAAAGACCGTAATTTAAAATTAGGGAAATTTTTTTTCATCTAAAACCGGGATAAAAATTAACATTATTAATTTTCATCTTTTCATGCCAAACGCAAATTTGGGGAGGAGACATAAGACTGTTGATCAATGTCACAAATGGAACGGAATATACACAGGTAATTGTTGAAAATACATCCATGAGAATATCATACCCTACAGCCTGAGAAAAGTGTAATAGGATAGGGGATTGGCCGCCCGGCAATGGAAGCGCCACACACACACCAGGGACATCACATATGAAGTACACATGTAACATGGGAAAAACGTTACCACGAACACGAAAACGAACACACACACACACACACACACGCACACACACCGTACGGCACACACACGTACCACACACACCGTACGCACAAAACAACGTACGTCACACACAAAACACAACACACACCACACACACCCACACCCCACACACACACAACACACACACAACCACACCACACACACACCCACACACCAGTTTTTCCCGGGGATGAAAATGGAAATAGAAAAAAAAATATTTGGCACAAAGACCCTGCAGATCACCAAATATCAGCTAATATGCATTACTCAAATAGTATTTTTACCATGTACCAAGTTTCAGACGTTTTAGGGCAGATATTTTTTGTAAGTTTTTTTTTTTAAACAGGGGCCCAAATTCAGATTTGTTACGATGTTTAAAGAAATGGTTGAAAAAATTTATTCTTTAAAAAAGTTTCATCTGACCCTATTAATTAATATATCCATTTTCCCTCCCATTAAATTAACAAACATGTAACAGTATCCAAGAAATACAAACCACATACATACACACAGGAAATACAAAAGACCAATGTGGGTAGTTATACATGAAACTACCCATACCTCGACAGAAGCAGTGTAAACATCAGAGGGTTTGCCAGCACGTGATCTTTAGTTAGAAAACAACGTTAACAACTAAGCAGTAGTGAAAAGGTAATGAAGAGGAGGGATTAAATCAGGAAATAGCAAGTAGATGAATATCGCAGAGGGAGAGAAGGAAAAGAGGGGGAGATAAAAAGATTGAGAGGGAGAAAAAAAGGAAAGAAGAGATGGGTATTGTAGCATGCCTAAATTGAACTGATTTTTTAAACTTTCCACATGTATGCAGTAACTGTTAGAAAGGGCAAAACTAAAGGGTTATTCTATAAATACACTTGATCCATTTTTTTTGTTTTTGTTTAAAGACAATGGTAGATTGGACGGGGTTCAAGTTTCCCTGAAGGGGTAATTGGAACAGGACTAAGAATTTACTTCATTTAACCTTGCTACCGTCTTCCGTTCTTGTTAATCGTACACACGTATACAAAATGTCCAACCATCATCTTTTTTTTTAAATTCACTTTACTGCCATTTGTCCAGTTTCATTATAAACTGTAGATACGTTTACTTTACAACCCTTAACCACCATCCGCTTAAAACTTTGGAAAAAGACATTCAAATCCAGGGATTTCAAAACATACGTTTGCAGTCGAGCAATAACGGGCTACAGTCTTCGAAATAGGCAGGGTTCCCCCTGTATACATTTTTCTGCACAGTTTTTTTTTTTCAAATATTTTGCAGGAAGAAGACATTTTTTAGAGTCTAGTTTCTCATCAAACAGCCAGTGACTATAAAAACATATATAATTATTATATATAAATAGTTATTCCAAATCTCTATACTTTGTGGTATAATTGATGTTCAAAGACTACCAACTAGCACAGGTTAGTGGAGTGGCCCCGGGGGTCATCAGTATTACACGTGATATTTGGGGTTAAGTCACCGCCAGGCCAACACTATGTACAACTAAAGCTTGGCCAGTTTCACAATAAGTTAATTCATGAGGAAACAATATGGTGCATCCCCTGCGCTTTCTAAGCGCTTTGGTTGTGTCCCAGCACATATGCATTGGTCACTGAACTGCAGTTCTGGGGGAGTGTTAGACTCGGGTTTTGAACAAATAAAATCGTTGTGGGCTAAGAAAGATTCTAAGTAGGAGAAGGTAATGTTGCAGGCCTTGCAGTGCCGCGGGATGTCAGCCCCGTTCCGTTGGTCTCCCCGCCGGCAGCCCCGCCGGCCAGAGCCTCGGCGCTGGGCGTGTCCTCCGCGGGGGAGTGGGGCGTGGTGGGCCCCGAGGGACCTTCTCCCCCCCTCCTCCACTTCCAGCTTGACTTCCGGCTCCAGCTTGATCGGGGCAGCGGAGGCGGACTCGCGGGGTTGCCGTTCTCCACGGGGTCCTGGCGCTCGGCCTCTGCGGGCGGGGCGTCGCTCGCAGCCCGGACGCGCCCCTCCAGGATGGCCTGCAGGTCTGCGTGAGCTTGGCGTCGAATCCCACTTTGTGCGCCAGGGCCAAGTGTCTCGCCAGGTTGCTGCGGTACGGGGTGACGAAGGGGCAAGAAGTGGCACGAGAGCGGCTGGTCCGAGTGGTCGGCGGCGGCGCCCCCCGTCAGTAGGGCCGACAGCGTTGGGGTTTTCCCAGAATGACACGCGGCAAGTCGGCTACGCCCCGGCTCTCGGCGCCTCTCCGACTGCCGTCGTCGTCTCCAAGATGCACGCGATTTAAGTCTCCTCCTGAAGGTCATTGGTTTTGCTTTCGAAGTGCATTCTGATGTGCGTGCGCATCCCGCGGAGGGTGTTCCCTCGGTACCCGCAGATGGTGCAGCGGAGGCCTTGACCCGGCGTGATTTCTCCGGGTCCCTTCGGGCGGCAGCGGTGTTGGCGAAATCCCCGGGCAACAGGGGCACTCCAGCCGTGGGGAAGGGCCGGCGAAGGCCACGCACTATGCGCGCCTGCAGAGCTCTGGCATGGCGCATCTGCACGGGGCACCTCCACAGCCCTGGTCACGCCCTCTTCGCCGGTGGCGCCCTCTCGCTTGCGCAGTAGTAAGCTGGGGGGCCCTGCCAGGTTTTTCGGCATTTGAACTTGATGCCGCAGGCCGGCAGATGAACTGGAAGGGGGGGTTGCTGGACTTCGGGGCTTCCTTGGCGCGGCAGCGGGCGTGGGGGCGGCCCAGGTGCGGGAGCTTCAGAGAGTGGGGAAGGGGACCTGCGGGAGGGCCCGGCCCCGCCCTCGCCTGCGGACGCCGGACTCCGACTGCCGTTGGAGCGGCGGGTCGTCTTTGCTTTTGGTATGGTGCCCCGCGGCGCAGTAAGCTTCTTGTGGACCTGCAGACTTTCCTCTTTATAGAAACGATATTACACTCATTGCATTAGCCTCGCCTGCTTAACAAAAACTGGCGGGTTCACTATGGGCGCCTTAAAACCGTTCATGAGCAAATCAGGATTGAGTAGTTTAAGAGCTAGTTCTGGAGGTAAAGCCCTGCAGGCCTTGCAGGGCCGGGGAAGGCGACAGGCCGCTCAGGCTTTCCAGGCTCGCCCGGAGGTTCGGGAAGCCCGGCGGAGCTGCGGCCAGCGCCGGCCGGTTTGCTGGGTGGCGACCTGGCCCAGGTCGAGGGTCGAGGGGAGTCGACAGGCCGCGGGGGGACCCCTGGGCCGGCGTTTGTGCACGCTGGCCGCGGCGACCGGGACGCGGAGTGGGTCTCGCCCTCGCTGGAGGGCGATGGCGCCGACGGCGAGGCCAGCAGCTTGCCCTCAACTCGCCCGCGGGTGGGGACGACCCGGGCGGGACTTTGGCACGGGCGACTTCGCGGGCCCTGGGCGTGTTCACCTCGCGATTCTCCTTCTCTTCGTCGCCCAGGAGGTCGGTCTTCACGGTCAGCTTCGGCCGCTTGGTGGTCAGGTCGAGGGGGCTCTCGCCCTCGCCCGGCGCTTGCCGCTCGTCTCGCCGGAGCCGGACTTGGGGCGCGCCTCGCTCTTGGGCGAGTGCTTCGGGGGCGACACCGAGTTGGACTGCGGGGGCGCCTGCGGCGGGAGGCTGTGGGGCCGCCGGCGACGTGCCCCTGTTGGCGGAGGCCGGGAGGGGGAGAGCGCGGGGGCGGCACCGGGCCAGGCGGGGGCCCGGGCGACAGCGGCTGCCCCTCCCTTTGGGGGAGGACAACGGCTGCGCCCCCCTGGGGGAAAACCCACAGGGGGGGGGGCAGCAGCTGCGCCCGGCCACGAGGGAGTAGGCACAAACAGGATGGGGTTGGTGGGCAGCCAGGAGGGGGCTGGCCGCTGCCCCCCGCGGCGCTGACGGGGCCCGGACAGGGCCGTGGTCCCCGGCTTTGGCGGGGGCCCCTCCTCGCGCGGGGGCTCTTTTTTCCCCGCCCTTCAAAAATGTCTGTCGGCAGTATGGGTTTGTGAACGGGGAATGTCTTGACAAAAGGGAGAATGGATGTCGCGTCGGAGCAGTACGGTCTGTGGTCGGCATCGGCGGGCGGGCTGCGTGGGAGCCGCCGCCGCCGCGCCGCGGCCTGCGGGGCGCTGGTGTTTGGGGGCCAGGCCTCGGGATCGTGGGGATGTTCTTGGCGTGAGGCGAGTTTGTGCGTGGGGTGTAAGGGCTGCGGGCGCGGCAGGAGCGGCGGCCGTCCCCTCGGCGAGGGCCCCGCTCTCCCGGGGGGGGCTCACGACGTGGGGGAGCCCGGGGGACTTTTTTGTTGCCCCCTTTCCCCCTTGGATAAAGGGGGAAATTTGGGGAAAAAAAACACGTGCCCCCCCTTTTGTAAAGAACATGGCATATCACACCGAATATCTGAAACGCCATTCACGTAAACCGACAAAGCAACCAAAAATCCCAAGGAAAATTCTGTCCAAAGACTTCCGCAACCCCCACGCATTATTACTCACCGGTCTGCGGGGGCCTGTGCGTCAGTAAACATACGATGCCTTCCAGATTGGGGGCGCTCTGAACCTGATGCCGACACGCAAAGACGCCCCGCCCCTCCCCCCACCCCCCGGTGCCGTTGCTGGTGCTGCTCGTCTGTTCGTGCTGGTGTGAGGCTCGTCATGCCCGAGGCAGGCTGACGCGGCTGCGGAGGAGGGCTAGAAATGAGAATATCGAGGGGCTTCGTTTTTTAATGTGTAATTCGACGGAAGTTACCTACTGTTTTCAATATAATAAAATAAAATAATTAAAAAATAAACTTTCCCCCATATCATTATTGAAAGGGGAAAAAAAGAACCCAAGGAACGAAGGGCACGCGGGGCCGCCCCTTACCGGGAGCCGGGCGGCGCGCCGGCAGCAGGAAAAGGGGGGAAAACCCTTGGATCATGGGGGGAGCGGG
>NC_051401.1:18265612-18270612 GCF_015228065.2 Penaeus monodon
CGGCTGCAGGAGGAATGAGGGGAAAGAAAAAAAAAAAATAAATAAAGTGAGAAAAAGGAGGCCAACAAGAGCGCCAGGCGCAGGGAGAGCGAGGGAAGTAGAGAAACGGAGACAGAGTATGTGCAAAAAAAAAGAAAATAAAAAAGAAAAAAAGACGAATATAGATAGTTCAAGAATGTAAAAGATAGCAGCAACCTGTTCGCCCGACGCAAAATCTGTTCCCGTTCATCCTCTGGGAACGGCCGGGATATGTAGCGAGTCTCGAGAAGTGTCATTGTAGAAATCTTTTGATTTGATGATAATAATAATGATAATAATAATAATAATAATAATAATGATGATAATAATAATAATGATGATGATGATAATAATAATGATGATAATGATAATAATAATAATAATAATAGTAATAACAATAATAATAATGATGATGATAATGATGATGATAATAATAATAATAATAATAATAATAATAATAATAATAATAATATAATGATAATAATAATAATTATTATTATTATGGGGAAGGAGGAATAGGGGGAACGGGGGTAATAGAGAAGGAGGGAGGGGGGGCGGGAGAAGGGAACGAGGGGAAAAAGGGAAGGAGATATACAGGTGGGGGAAGGAAGGGAGAAAGGGAGGGGAAGGAGATAAAGAGGGAGAAAGAAAAAAGGAAAGATAAAGGGAAGGAGGAACTACCTGGAAGAAGAGAGAGAAGGGAGTTAGGGTGGGAAGTATGAAGGCAGAAAAAGCAGAGAATTAGGGAAGGGGAGATAAAACGAGAGGGGAAGAGAGATAAAACGAGAGGGGAAAAGAGATAAAAAGGGACATAGGAAGGAAGACGGTAGATATAAGATGGGTATATAGATAAGAGAGAGTGATAAAGAGATACAGAGCGAGGGAGTGATGGAGGGCGGGATACAGATGGAAGGATAAATAGATGGAGAGATATAGAGAAAAGGGGAGATCGAGATATAGATCGATATATATATATATATATATATATATATATATATAACAGAAAGAAGGCGAAAGAGAGAGAGAAAGCGAGAGAGCGAGAGAGAGAGAGAGAAAGCGAGAAAGCGAAAGAGAGAGAGAGAGAGAGAGAGAGAGAGAGAGAGAGAGAGAGAGAGAGAGAGAGAGAGAGAGAGAGAGAGAGAGAGAGCGGGAGAGAGAGAGACAGAGAATCGCAGAGGAATTCAAAAAAAAAACGCGCTGTAGAAAAACGTTTCAGAAGCGGAAGAGTCTAACTACGCGAACGTTTTTCTCGTCTTTATCATCCGCGACGGAACAGCTCGAGGTGTGAGAAGGTGAGTCAGTGAGTGTGATGAGTGAATGAGGTAAGGAATGAGTGAATGTGGAAAGGAGTAAGTGAATGAAGAAAGGAATGAGTGAATGAGGAGGGGGATGGGTGAATGAGAGAAGAAATGAGTGAATGAGTAACTTAGATGATATCATAAACAAATAGCGAAATATTAAGGCGAGGGTGTTATCGCTTGTGCGTGTGAATGAATTAATGATTATGAGTCTGTGCACGAAATATTCTCAACGTAAGTTTCTCAGCCACGATAATATCAAAATAAGTTCGAAACAAGTCTTAGAAGAGCACAGGCGACCGACCAACAAACGAAGTGACCCCTCGCCAGTTATCATACGAAGGGGGGTGGGGGGCGAGAAAGAGGGGAAACTCGTGTGTCTATTTATATGCAGTGTGTGTGTGAGTGTGTGTGTGTGTGTGTGTGTGTGTGTGTGTGTGTGTGTGTGTGTGTGTGTGTGTGTGTGTGTGTGTGTGTGTGTGTGTGTGTGTGTGTGTGCGTGTGTGCGTGTGTGTGTGTGTACAGGCGTGTATTATAATGTGCACGTACATGTGTTTATACTGCGTGCGTGTGTATGTTCCACCTCTGTATGAAAGTGCCTCTGTGTGCGTCTGTGTATATCAGCGGCGGCGGCAGAGCGGCGGCGGCATCGCAGGGCCAGTAGATACAACAGGAGATCACGAGAGAATGGTAATTTCCCGTTTTCCATTATTGGGTCTCCCCCGAGCGGCCGGGGCGAGGAAGAGGGGAAAGCTGATAACATCGCGATAAGCGGCCAAGATAACACGGGGCGGGAAATAGAAAATCATAACACGATAGTGCCAACAGAAAATGGGAAGTGCCAACAGAAAATGGGAAATGCCAAAAAGAAAGTGGGAAGATCAAAAGGATGCCATTAACTGTGAATGTTATCACAGGGGGGAGGGGGTGCTACCAAGGGGGCTGGGGCAATAGGGGAGAAGGGGGAGGGGAAAGGGAAAGGGGGGGGGAAGACGAGGTGATAGGAGGGGGGTATAGGGGGCGAGGAGAAAGGGGAGAGGAGAAGGGAGGAGCCAAGACGAGGGGAGACATTCAGCGGGACCCAAGGTAGAAAAGGGGACAGATAGGGAAGAAGGGTTCAGAGAATGAATAAAAAATGAGAGAAAAAAAGAACGGGCGATTGAATAGGAAGCCAAATAATAGTCGCACGCAACAAGACTCACGCAAAGACCGATAATAATCAAATTAAAAATAGAATGAAGGAGAGAAACGGAGGGGAAAAATACAACAAAAACATGGAGGAAAAGGAGAAAGCAAACGAAAGAAAATGAAAAAAAGGAAGAAGATCCCAGACGTAGAGATGAATAAGGAAAAGGAAGAGAAACAAACAGACAAAGAAGATAACTTATGAACGAAATAACTAATAAAAAGAAACTAAGAAAAAAAAAATATGTACCAGGCATAAAGATAAACAACAAAGATAATTATGATAAAAAGACCGGGAAAAGGAGACTAGCAAAAGAAAACGAAGGAGATACCGCAAATAAACACACAAACGACACACACAAAGATAAATATAGAGAAAGAAATGACTGACGGACAGACAGACAACGAGGCGCGGGAGCGACAAGAGAGCGCGCGAGAGAGTTAACAACGGCGGCCATCTTGATTGTTTCGGATTTGCGACAACGAATTTGCATAGATCGGAGAGCGGCTGAGAGAGACGGGGGGGGCGGGGATAGAAAGGAGAGGGGGAGAAGGGAGGGGGAGGGATAGATAGAGAAAGAGGGGGTGGAGAAAATTGAGGGATAGGGCGGGACGGGGAGAGAGAGTGGGAAAGGGTGAGAAAGGGAAGAACGGAGAGAGGAGAGGAGGAGAGAGAAAGAGAGAGAGAGAAAGAGAGAGAGAGATAAGAGAGAGAGAGAGAGATACACCCAAGAAAAGAGAGAGACGTGAACAAAAAGCAGAGAGAGGAAGACAGATAGAGATAAACAGATAAACAAAGAGATGAGCGCGCGAGGCCCAGAGCGAGTCAGAGCCACGAAGGGTCGCGCGCCCGCCATTGTACGCTCCCGCCGGGGCGCCCCAGGCAATTACAGCCGACGGAGGCGATGCTTCTTATCTCCAGCTGACATTCGCTGACGCTAATGTACTCTTAGTCTAGACTGTCACAACGTCACACCCAACACTCGAAACGGTCACGACACTTGCGTGTTTTACAATGCGCTTGAGGGGGTGGGGTGGGGGGCGGTGGGGTGAGGGAGGGTATGTTGGGGTGGGGGTGAGGGTGTATTCGGGGGGGGGGGGGTGAGGTGGGGACGGTGGTGTCAGGGTGAGGGGATTTTCGGTTGGGGGGGGGGGTTAGGATGGAATGGCATGGGGTAAAGGTGGAGTGGGATGGGGTATGTGGTTGGCGTGGGCAAGGTGGGGGTTGAGGTAAGGTGGGGCTGAAGGTGGGGACCGGGTTGGGCTGAGAAGAAAGAAAGTGGAGTCGGAGGTAGGAGGGGAGAAGAGGGGGGGGAGAGGGAGGGAAGCTTATCGAGTAGGGGCGGGGGTTGATGGAGGGGCGAAGGAGGGAGTTTGAAAATGTAGGATAGAAAGGGATAGACGAGGAGGGGGGGGGGGCGTGAAGGAAACTGTTGGAAAGGAAGAACCGGAGAGGGAGGGAAAGGGGAACGGGGGAAGAGCCGGAGAGAGGGGGGAGGGGGAGAGGGGAGAAAAGCCGGAGAGAGGGAGAGAGGGGGAGAGGGGGAAGAGCCGCAGAAAGGGGGAGGGAGAGAGGGATAAGAGCCGGAGAGGGGGGAGGGAGAGAGGGGGAAGCGCCGGAAAGAGGGGGGAGAAGGGGAGAAGGGGAGAGGGGGTGAGGGGATGTGTGATTCATGAAGGGGAAATGAGAACATACGGAGAAACGATAGTGCGAAGCGGAGAGAGAATGATAAACAGATAAGAGATCTAGAGGTGGACGGGGGAAGATAGATCGATAGATAGATAGGGGAGTGGGAGAGGGAAGAAGGAAAGATCGAAGAAGAGGGAGAGGGGAGAAGGTCGGAGGAAAGGGAAGGGGAGAAGGAGGGAGGGAAGAGAGGGGTGGAAAGAAGGAACACACAAGAGGGGAGAAGAGGATAAGAATAAAGGAAAAGGAAGAAGGGGAGGAGAAATTGAAAGACGGAAGGAGAGAGGAAATGGAGGGAGACGAAGGGAAGGAAAGCGAGAAGGGGGAAAGGGAAAGCGAAAAGACGATTAAGCAAAGAGAGAAGAAAAGAGGGAAGAAAGGAAGTGCGGAAAAGGAGAGAAGAGGAGAAAGAGGAGGAAGAGAAGAGAGAATAGAGAGGAAACAAAAAGAAAAGAGATGGAGAGAGAGAAAAAAAATATTAAGAGACATCAAATCATATAGAGCCAAAAAAAAACAGATAAACAGATAAACAAGTAAATAAACAGAAGCAATGAACAGTAGCACAGTACACACCAAGATCCCCCCCCCCCCCCGCCCACCACCTGAAGGCCAGTGGGACGGCGAGGGGGGGGGTATGGAAAAAAGTGCCGGACAAAAGGAAAACGGAGAACAAGAGAAAAAAAAATAATAAAAAAAAATAAAAGAAAGAAAAAACAGAGGAGGAGGAATAGATAAAAAAGAAGAAAGGAAAAAGTGAATAACACCAAAATAGAAATATAATAATGATAATAAATCGAAGAAAACCGAAATTG
>NC_051401.1:18280612-18283112 GCF_015228065.2 Penaeus monodon
AGATAGATAGATAGATAGATAATAATTATATGTAATATATATAATATATATAATATATACTATATATACTAATACTAATGCCGATGATGATTACTGCAAAATGCCAATGCAAGTGATTATGATGATAATAGTAAGTAATAGTGGAAGTAGTAGTATTAAGTAGTAGTAGTAGTAGTAGTAGTAGTAGTAGTAGTAACAGTAGTAGTAATAGTCGTAGTAGTAGTAGTAGCAGTAGTAGTAATAGTCGTAGTAGTCGTAGTAGCAGCAGCAGTAGTAGTAGTAGTAGTAGCAGTAGTAGTAATAGTAGTAGTAGCGGCAGTAGTAGCAGCAGCAGCAACAGGAGCAGCTGCAGTGGAAACAGTATTAGTAGTAATTGTAACAGAAGCACCGTTGTAATAAAGACCAAATTGACAGCAATAATAAACGACAAAAACAAACAAGCACTTAATAAAGCAGACAGAAAGATTAAACCAACAATTAAATCACGACCGGGGCCACGCGAAAGACAAAGCGAGAGGAGAGAGAGAGAGAGAGAGATCGCCAGCGAAAAGAGCGCCGGCAAAAACAAAAACAAAACCTCGCCAATGGCATCACCGACCCGAGATCCTCGCAGAAAACCCTAGCTGGCAACTGCGCGCTTCCTATCATGCCGGGCTCGTGATATCTTTGATTTATTATTTTTATCAAGAAACAGCAGCCAGGTCGCTCGGCCGATTATTTCCCAGGATAAAGTTCTCTCTATTACTGATCTTCCTGCTCGCTCGATCTTTCTCCTTATTTCCCTTTCCCTCTTTCCATGTCTTTCTTTCTGTTTCACCCACTGCTCTCTCTCTCTCTTGTGTTTCGCATTCTTTTTTAGATATTTACTTCTCTTCCTTAATTTTCTTCTTAAAAACCTCCTCCTTCCTTTCATGTTTCCCTTTTTCCTAATCCTTCCGTTTACTTTTCTCTTTCTCCTCCTCATCCTCTTTCTCATTCTCCACTTCATTTTTCCCTTCCTCCTCTTCGTTGTTTCTCTTTCGCTACCATCTCTATTCTTTTCTTTACGCTATCTTTCCCGCTCATTCTCAAGCAAACGGAAGAGCAATGCAAATATAACATAAGATAACAGATAATTAAATATAACAAAATACGATTAATCAAAATAAAAGCTAATTATCAAAATAAGCAAATATCAAAGGGTGTCATATTTTACTTTGAAATCTACTTTATAACGTTTCTTCTCATTCTCTCTCTCTCTCTCTCTCTCTCTCTCTCTCTCTCTCTCTCTCTCTCTCTCTCTCTCTCTCTCTCTCTCTCTCTCTCTCTCTCTCGTTTTTCTACGTAGGACAAAATTACACCTTCCCCATTAATGAAGAGTTATGTGACACTGTGTCGCAAGATCTAGAGACAGAGCAGAGAAACAAACATCTTGCCTTGAAGGCTCTGGAGAGGAAGGGAGGGAAGAAGGGAGGGAAGAGGAGAGGAAGGGAGGGAAGAGGGAGGGAGGAAGGGAGGGAAGAGGGAGGAAGGGAGGGAAGAGGGAGGGGAGAGGGAAGAGGGAAGGAAGGAGGGGGGAGGGAAGAGAGGGAAAGAGAAATAGATGGAGGGAGGGAAAATAAGAAGACTACAGGGAGGGGGAGGGAACAGAGGTATAATAATGGGAGGGAAGAGAGGAAAGGACGTTGTGAAGAGGGAGGAAGGGAAGACAGGAAGGAGGGAAGGGGAAAAAGAGGAGTAGGAGGAAGGAAGAAAAAGGGGAAAAGAAGAGAGGAAGAGTGGAAGGAGGAAGGGATGGTGGGAAGTACCGAACGACAGGAAGAGAGAAAGGAAGAAGGGGTGGGTGGGGGAAATTAGGACACGTAGGAGGCGAGAATTAAGACGGAGACGAAGGATGAAGGAAAAAGGGAGAAGCGACTGAAGGAGAGAGAGAGAGAGAGGAGAGTATGAGAGAGAGAGAGGAGTTATGAGAAGAGAGAGAGTATGAGGAGAGAGTATATGAGAGTAGAGACGACAGAGAGGAGGAGAGAGAGATGAGAGGAGGAGAGAGAAGAGATGGAGAGAGAGAGAGAGAGAGAGAGAGAGCAGCGTTCTGCCGTAACAGGGAGAGATGTATTCGCCACGCTGGAAGGCCACGTAAATATTCAGCTGTATTGAACGTTCATTTCCCACTCCATAGCTTGGGAAAAGATGGCAGGGGGGAGGGGAAGATGTGGGAGGCAGAGGGGAGGGAGGCAGGCGGACGTGAGGGAGGGGAACGAGGGAGAGGGAAGGGGAGGGAAGGGAAGGGGAGGGAAGGGAAGGAGGTAATGTTGCCGTGCTCCTTTTGGCGTGTGTACTCATTGAGTGTGAGTGTGAGTGTGTGTGTGTGTGTGTGTGTGTGTGTGTGTGTGTGTGTGTGGTGTGTGTGAGGAGAGAGAGAGAGAGGAGAGGAGAGAGAGAGAGGGAGAGAGTGGAGAGAGAGAGAGAGAGAGAGAGAGAGAGAGAGAGAGAGAGGGTGTGTGTGTGTGTGTGAGTGTGT
>NC_051401.1:18290612-18293112 GCF_015228065.2 Penaeus monodon
CCCTCCCCCTCCTCCCCTCCTCCCCCTTCTTAATCTCCTCACTCTCCTCCCCTTCCCCCCCCTCCCCATCCTTCTCATCTCCAGCAGTGTTTGTATGTGTAACCCCTCCCCACCCCCCACCCCCGCCCCCGTCATGGCCGATGGCAGCAAGGGCCGTAACAATGGCCAAGGCGATATGGCTGATCAATTGCGTCGATATCTCTGCAACACTGCACACCGACTGATCTGCCCGCTGATCCCTCTCTCCTCCTCTCTCTCTCTCTCTCTCTCTCTCTCTCTCTCTCTCTCTCTCTCTCTCTCTTCCTGTCGGTTTGTATGTCTCTGTCTGTCTGTCTGTCTGTCTGTCTGTCTGTCTGTCTGTCTGTCTGTCTGTCTGTCTGTCTGTCTGTCTGTCTCTCTTCTCTTTCCCTCCCTTCCTCCTCCCTTTCCTTCGCCCGGACTTCCAAGCAAAGTGTCCAGTCCTGCTGTAAGTCCATCCGTCTTATTGTCTATCAATCTGTCCCTCGATTCGCCAGTCTGTCTATCTCATCAGCCTAGTCTGCTTGTTTGCCGTCCGTTGGTCTTTCTGGATCCCTCCGTCTCCCTTTATTCAAAATACGGAAGTCCTCTCGAGTGCGCCGCGAATATCGTCTCGAGAACCCTGTTGCCGCATCAACGTGACACTACAGTCACGCCAATGGCATTTATGAATCGAGGGCGCCATTTGCTTTCGGACACTTTGTACCCTGCGATGCTGGAATGGGTTTGTTCTTAACTAGTTGTATCTTTTAACTAATTCACTATCTAATTCTGTTTATTTATTTAACTTCGTTGTAAATGTCATTTACTTCAATCATTCACTGTTTTATCTGATCTTTTTCGTAGCTTAATTCACCCAGGTTTAATTATTCTTTATAATCTACTATGTTTGTTTCTCTTGCAGTTCACAATTCCACTTCACTAGTATGGTTATATTTTCTGTACTTCTCCTTCCTATACTTCTTACGTATGCACTCTCGCCGCTAATCATTCCATTTCCCTTCACAGGTATAGCTCACTACTTCTACATCTTAACACTTCTTCATTTGCCTATAATCTCTTGATATTTGTAGTGTAAAAAGTAAGAAAAACAATGTCTCATACATGTTTCTCGAACATAAAACAATAAATATATGAATTCTTCAACAAAATACAACCTGTTCTTAATTTTTTCCATCTTGTACTAATCCCATGACTATATTGAATGTCCATTATCGGCAACAATAATCAACAAAGTCTATCTTCTTTCCACCTGGCACGACTTTTTCCAGCTCATCCCTCAGCATATCATACTTTTACTTTTATACACATTACTTATTCAACTACAAAATAATGTTATGGGATGAGGCGATCCAAAATGAACACCAAGTATAAACGCGATCTCTACAATCAAGGAAATGTAATAATAATGCAAAGAAATAGTATATAAACTATGCATTTCTAATAAAAAATCAAACACTAACAGAAATCCAAAACGAAAGCATTAACAATAACAAATAGACTCGTTTAACCCAGCGCCCATTAAACAATCGATGCCTCATACACTAACAAAAAAGCGATCCCAAATGCATAAACAATCTCCTAAAAACAACAAAGGCCACACGAAAACCAACAAAAAAATTAAACAAAACAATATTCGGAATAATAACAAATACATTCCATTAACCCAGCGACCCCTGAACAGTCAATGTCAAGATGGCGCCAACGATATACAATGATAATGCAAATCGCCGGCGCTGATACGAACACCGATACAGAGTCAAACACTAATTGCTTTAGGAATTACGTTAACAATTAGCCTCTGAATAATTATGTCGGTGAAGATATCCGCGCTAATTAGCCGTTACTGGCACAAGTGTTTTCTTTTAACAGCTATTATTTTTTTTAGACCAATGATTTTAGATTTTATTTAATGTATAATTAAAGAACGAAATCTCAATTATGCGCTTCTATGAGGTGAATACGATATTCGGAGGAGAATGAATTTGAAATGATACATTGATTTATTCAAATGAACAAATCTGAATTAATTCATATGCTTAAAATTCCCCCTCCCCAGAGCCACCCACGCCTTTGTACCTCCCACAAATATTCATGCCCCGCCCACATATATCTAAACTCCGCCCATATAAATCTAAGCCCCACCCATAAATAATATGTAACCTCGCCCACCATTCTAGATCTCTTTATCTGTATGCATTGTACCTATTTTTATTCCTAACATCTTCGCATTTACATAAAGAAATTCTATGTACAAGTATTCAAAAGCGATGCTGAAAATCGTTTCCTAAGCCTTCGCGAGCCGTATAAACATATCGAATTAATATAAGTATATCACAATTCGTATATAAAAAAACATTAAATAATATAACACACAATCCACCTCAAACCCCACTTTTCTCTCGATTCCTCCAAAAGCAATTCCAAGGTCCGCCCACTCTATTTCTTCACTATACCATCCTCAAAATACCTACACTACGCC
>NC_051401.1:18298112-18300612 GCF_015228065.2 Penaeus monodon
GTGTGTGTGTGTGTCTGTGTGTGTGTGTTTGTCTATCTTATGACTGTCACTCTTTCTCTGTTTGTCTGTCTGTCTGTCGGTCTCTCTCTCTCTCTCTCTCTCTCTCTCTCTCTCTCTCTCTCTCTCTCTCTCTCTCTCTCTCTCTCTCTCTCTCTCTCTCTCTCCTCCGTGTTCCATCTGCTACACGATGACTACCCTTTTCTCCGCCTCTTTTCCTGTTTTCTTGCCTCCTGAAAAAACGAGACAGGAAGAACAATCCAACATAACACCAACTCCTCGCGGAGGCTAAAAATACGTACAATCAAACCCCAAAATCTCTCAAGGTCTTGCTAGAACGCTTAAAGAAATAATCAAACACGAAAAAAAACACGAAGGAACTCGACAAGAAACTTCAAATAGCAACCCTGAAGAAAACGCGAAACGAAAAAACGAGCGGCCAGCAGCGCACAGATCGCTTATTTACACACGCTCAGCGGGACGGCCGTAGCGAATCGCTGCTCAAACACAGCCAACAACCCGCCAACTACCGCGCACCGCCGCTACCGCCGCTGGCACGCATGCGCCGCTCTGTGTGACTTTATAAGCTATCATTTGCTGCTCTCGGATCGGCTGATGACGATGGCGTTTTAACCGCGGGAGGAACATGGGACAGACCGAGTTCCTCTTACACTTACGTGTCCAAAACCAGTTCCTGCATAAATGGCAATACGTTAATAAAAAAAAGAAAAAAAGAAAAAACTGCACCACGGCAGTACTTCTTCTCACTCTCTTTTTTCCCTCACACGAGGCGTAATCACAGTGATTATTCCGAGGACTAACATACCACCAGTTGGAGACAAAAGAGAAAACGACCCTCTAAGAACAGGGTGATAAGCTATCAGGCATGGAGGCATATCACAAGGCATGGGAAGGTGGTCGGACGATCCGGGTGATAAAAGGCAGACGCGGATTATAATGCCCGCAGTTATCAAGACCTATCACGCCACACCAAACCGAATAACTCATCTTTATGGACTGGGGGAGGGGGAGGGGATATGGGGGAGGGGGAAGAGGAGGGGAGGGGGGAGGGGAAAGAGGAGGGTATGGGGAAGGGGGAGGGGAAAGAGGAGGATAGGAATAAGAGGGAAGAGGAGGATAAGGGGGAGGGGGGAAGAGCAGGATGGGGAGTAGGGGAATAAGGGGGAGGGTAAGGGAACGATGACGATGATGATGATAATGATGACGATGGCAGAAACAAGGAGGAAGAGGGAAGAGAATAAAGAGGGGAGGGAAGAGGAGAGAGAGGAAGGGGTGTGAAAAGGAGGAGGAGGAAAGGAGGAGGAGGAGGCCGAGGAGGAGGAGGAAAGGAGGAGGAGGAGGCCGAGGAAAAGGAAGGAGTGGGAGAAAGGGGAAAAGGAGGGAGAGAAAGAGAATAAGAAGGAAGAGGGAAGAGGGGAAAGGTAAAAGGGAATGGGAAAAAACCAGAGAAGTGCCCGGAAAGAAGGAAAAGGATCAGGAAAGGGGGCAAAAACCCCAGTATTTCCCCCGATAAGCTCCGCCGGCTGATTCCCGCCAATTTCTCACAAGTGCAACTCTGCGTGAAGGAGTCCTTATCTCGCCACTTCCTATGACGATCGCTCCTCCAATCGAATTTACGGCGCAGGCGCACACGCTCTGCATGGCTGCATGGCTGTCTCTGTCTGTCTGTGTCTGCATTAATGTATGCGCGCGGGCGTGTGTGTGTGTGTGTGTGTGTGTGTGTGTGTGTGTGTGTGTGTGTGTGTGTGTGTGTGTGTGTGTGTGTGTGTGTGTGTGTGTGTGTGTCTGTTCCGTATGTATACATGAATGTATGTGTGAATGTACTGTATATAAGTATGGCGCGAGGATCCGTGAATTTTTACATTTAGGTGAGGTATAAAAATTGGATTATCATCTTCGTTTCTTTCTCTTTTTATGGGATTATCGCTTACACTCTCTTTCTCCCTCACCCTCCCCCCCCCCCCTCTCTCTCTCTCTCTCTCTCTCTCTCTCTCTCTCTCTCTCTCTCTCTCTCTCTCTCTCTCTCTCTCTCTCTCTCTCTCTCTCCCTCTCTCACCATAAAAGGCTGTTTCTTGATTTCTTGAAAGTAGACAAAGGAAATAC
The DNA here is from genome assembly GCF_015228065.2 of Penaeus monodon. Lineage (NCBI taxonomy): Eukaryota > Metazoa > Arthropoda > Malacostraca > Decapoda > Penaeidae > Penaeus > Penaeus monodon. The sequence goes on from NC_051401.1 coordinate 18,300,234, forward strand.
GTCGATAAGGTCTAAAACAACATCCGGTGAACGGCGATAATGATCTCTACTCGCTTTAAGGGAAGTAAATTATGATGATGTACTAATAATAGCAACGATAACAACTGTATAATTAGGATAATGAGCGGAAATATAAGCAATAACGCAACATTTTCTTCATCAAAATATTACATTCATATCTGACTGACATACGAGGAATGATAAAACAAAACACTAATATAACTACAACTACTGCTAAGGATGGCGATGCAAAATTCCGTAATGAGGAGGAAAAGTTACTAATATATACGTAATGTAAGTAATTGCTAAATAACTGTACACACTTGTACTTAATCGCGATAAGACGCAAGCGAAAATCAACCCATGTTACTTCAAAACC
>NC_051401.1:18305612-18308112 GCF_015228065.2 Penaeus monodon
CCTTCCCCCTCCCTCCCCTCACCCCGCCTACTCCGCTCTCTCGCCCCGCCCCCTCGACGCCCTTCGTCCCCGCCCACTTGCATGCTGGCCTCGACTACCGCGAGTCCTGCTTTCTAGGGTCTCCTCACGCTCGGGGCTTCTGGCTTCCTCGGCGACTCCAAAGAAACGCCCCTCGAGTTGGATAATATTAGGTCCAAAGTAAATAATCTCCAAGGCTCCTTCTTCTCCTTCTCCTCTTCCTCCTCCTTCCCCCCCCCCCCTTTCCTCCTCCTCTTCCTTTTTTTCCACATCATCTCCATGACAACCTCTCAAGAGCCTCCTCATCCTCTTTACATCTCTTCCAACATCTCTCTTTTAACACCTTTTGTCCATTCCCACAGAACGTAAATATAAGATCTCGAACACTACTAAAAAAAAAAAAAAAAAAGACGCCATTTTCCTTTCTTCCTTCAGTCTCCCCCCCCCCTCTTCCTTCCCTCCCCTTCCACAGTCCTCTACCCCTCCCTTCCTCCCTCTCCCTCCTCCCCCATTTCTTTCCTTCTTTCTTTCTTCTGTTTTTCTTCTTTCTTTCGTTCTCCCTTCCCTCCCCTAATCGGAATCGTTCCTTTACATACAACAAATCTCCCCTTCTTCCTCTCCTCCATTCCCCATCTCCTCCTGAAGGCCTCCCCTACCCCATGCCTCCTTTGTTCCCTCCCCCTCTTCCTCTTCCCCTTCTCCTCCCTTCCCCCCGAACTGGCCTCCCTCCCTCCCCTACCTTCCCCTCTCCCCTTCCCCCTTCCCCTCTCCCTCCTCCTCCCTCCCCTCCTCTTCCCCTTCTTCCCCCCCTCCCCTTCCCCTTCCTCCCTCCCCTCTCCCTCCTGCTCCTCCCTCCCATCCCCCTTCCCTTCCCCCCTCGCACAGGCCTCTCCGATGGACAAGCGTTTCTCACACATGTACCCAAACCTCTTAGCGCTTTTTAGCTCCTCTTATCCCGCCTATCTTCGCTCGAAAAAGATCTCAAAGGACTCGGGATTTTCTCCGCTGCGAGGGGTCGGGGAGGGGAGGGGGAAGGGGAGAGGGAGGGGGGAGAAGAGGGCGTGTTTACGTTTATGTGTGTGTGAATAAATGTGCGTGAGAGGGGGAGAGGGGAGGAGATAGAGGGGGGGGAGGGGAGGGGGGGAAGAGGGGAGTGGGGGAGAGGGAGGAAGGGAAGGAGGGAGGGAAGGAGAGAGGGAGGGAGGGAGGGAGGGAGAGAAAGAGAGAGAGAGAGAGAGAGAGAGAGAGAGAGAGAGAGAGAGAGAGAGAGAGAGAGAGAGAGAGAGAGAGGTGTGTGTGTGTGTGTGTGTGTGTGTGTGTGTGTGTGTGTGTATGTGTGTGTGTGTGTGTGTGTGTGTGTGTGTGTGTGTGTGTGTGTGTGTGTGTGTGTGTGTGTGTGTGTGTGTGTGTGTGTGTGTGTGTGTGTGCGTGCTGCACGCACGTGCGTGCGTGCATGCATGCATGCGTGCGTGCGTGCGTGCGTGCGTGCGTGCGTGCGTGCGTTCGTGCGTGATAGAAAGAGACAACACCAAAACACCAACAATGGCAAAGTAAACTTTTATCAAATGTCAGTAACAAAAGGGAAGTAATGAAATGCTAACCTTCTTCACTAATAAGAAGGTTTTCCAAATATGCAGTTTATACATTAATTATCCTTATTGTTCCACAGAGTGAACTGGCAGGTGTTAATATAAACATTTACACACACGCTGTCGTAATAAGGCAATACTTGTACGAAACTGATGCAATACCGTGCAACATCAACAGCATTCAATATGACTTTTTTTTGTAAAACATCAGTGCTTAATAAAACTATACTATGCTTTATCTTTTTTTGTAGATTGTAAGGATGTTGAGCAAAAACAAAATATTTGGATGATTCGAAAGAAAATGATATAAAGAAACAACAAAAAAGTAAAATATCCAAGTCATTTCCACAAACATGCAATGCACCGCCAACCCTTGCAATCTCACAGACACCTGAAGGAAGACAAGACGCGTCTGCAATGCCTTTGCAACACCTTTCATTTCCAACTGAAGTGACAACACTCCTACTTCCACTCATTATCTCCTCCTCCTCCTCTCCTCTTCTCCTCTGCCTCCTTCTCTTCTCCTCTTCCTCCTTTATCTCCTTTTTCCCTTCTCTCAATCACCTCTCCCGCCCTTCCCTCATTCCCTTTTACTCAATAAATCTCCCTCTTTTACACACACGCTATTATGATAATTATTGTTGTGCGTGACCTGTTTATGGTCCATGAGGAGGGGGGGGGGGTGGAAGAAGGGGAGGAAGAGAGGAAGGGAAAAGAGGAGATAAAATTAAGGGTGAATGAAGGGATGGAGAGGGATGTAGAGTGGAAAGAAGCAAGGGAAAGGAAGAAGAGAGATTAAGCGAGAAAGGATAAAGACGGTGAGAGCAAAGAGAACCAAGAAAAGTGTGAAGAACAAGAGAAAGAGCAAATAAAAATAAAAGAAATGCACCGAC
>NC_051401.1:18313112-18316668 GCF_015228065.2 Penaeus monodon
GAGTAGAAATAAGAGAAGAAATATAGAACGGGGGAGGAGGAAGAGATATAACAAGAAAGATAGCAAGGAGGACGAGGAGAAGGAAGTGAAGGAGGAGAAGGAGGAGGAGGAGGAGGAGGGAGAGGAAGGAGAAGGAGGGGGAGGAGGAGGAGTAGAAACAGGAGGAGAGAAAGAGAAAGGAGGAGGAGGAGGAGGAGGAGGAGGAGGAGGAGGAAGAGGAAGGAGAAGGAGAAGGAGGAGGAAGAAGAGGAAGAGGAGTGGGAAGGATGAAGATAGAAGCGAGGTTGCAAGGAAGAATGGAGGAGAGGAAAGGTGGTAGAGAAGAGAGGCGAGTTGAGAAGAGCGGGAGCATGGGGGGTAGGGAGGAGAAAGGCAGGAGGGAGGGATAGAGAAAGAGAAAAATAAAGAGAAGGAGAAAGATAGGGAGAAAAGGGAGAAGAGAGACAGAAGCTGCAAAAAAATTATAATAATAAAATAGGGAGAAGAGTAGGGAGAGGAAGAAGGAGGGACAAAGGAGAGAAAAAGGATGAACTAGAGAAAGGAGAAAATAAGAGAGATCCAAGAGGAAGGTACAAGGTGTGTGGTAAGGATGAAACGGTAATAACAATAAAATGGGAATATATATGTCGCCTTTTTATATTTGTTCGTGACTCTGTGCACTTGTTCATACATGTGTACATGTACGTATTAGTATGTCCGAACGCCAACAGAATACTGCACGCAGGTATGTAACTGTACAAAATATATGCACGTTCATATACACAAACGCACATACATCCTTAATACACGTGCGCGCAGACAGACAAGCAAACACACACACACACACACACACACACACACACACACACACCCCCACACACACACACACACACACACACACACACACACACACGCACGCACAGACACACACAAATAATAATAATAATAATAATAATAATAATAATAATAATAATATGTTGCACAACAGCCGCCTAAGCAAATCCGACATACGTGCGCGCACAGGACTTGTTCGTGAAGAGGAAATACTGCGTGGCTATGCAAGGTCCGTAAAGACGTGAAAGGAAGCCCATAAAAAGCGAGATATAAAAGAATGAAGGTGATATGTTTGAACGGAGGGAAAGAAACGCTTCGGTGGACGGAGAAAGGGAGGGGGAGAAAGAGGAAGAAGGAGAGAGAGAAAGAGGGGGGAGGGAGAAAAGAGGGAGGGAGAGAGAGGGAATGAGGGAGGAAGGAGAAACAGGAGAGAGGGGGAAGAGAGGGAGAGAAAGAGAGAGGGAGAGGGAGAGGGAGAGGGAGAGAGAGAGAGAGAGGAGAGAGAGAGAGAGAGAGAGAGAGAGAGAGAGAGAGAGAAACAGGAGTAACCTCTATGCTAAGGGCGTCATAGCAATTCCCATAGACTGTTTGCAATGAGGAGTCGGAGGGGGAGGGCGAGTGGGAGAGAAAGTGTGTGTGGAGGGGGGGGAAGGGCGGTGAGTGTACAGGAGGAGGGGAATGGGAAGGGAGGAAGGGAGAGGGGAATGGGAAGGGAGGAAGGGAGGAAGGGGAGGAGGGGAATGGGAAGGGAGGAAGGGAGAGGGGGAAGAATAGGGGTTGACAGGTGGTGGTGAGCGTCGAGTTGGGCAGGGAGGAAAGGTGGTGAAGAGGGGTAGATAGGGAAATATGTGATGAAAGGGAGGTGGAATAAGGAAGGGGTACAGGGAGAAGGGAGGGAAGAGGTAGAAAGGAAGGGATTGACGGACGGACGGAGAAAGGGAGGGAATGGAGGCAGGGAGGGAGGAAAAGAGCAAGGGAGGCAATGGAGGGAGGGAAGGAAGGAGGGAGGGAAGGAAGGAGGGAGGGAGGGAGGAAAGGAGGGAGGGAGAGGGAGGGTAGGATACAGTCCATGATGACCGTGGCAGTTCATCCATGCACACGACATGGCGTAGTTCAAGGAATAAAGATAAGAGAGTGAAAGATAAAAAACGATTGAAAGAAGAAGAGACGGAGAAAGGGAGGAGAAGAGAAAGAGAGAAAGGGAGAATGGAGACAGGGAAAGAGAGAACGAGAATTACAGAAAAACAGAAAAAAGAGAGATTCTATGAATTGTCGGGCAAAGGTGGCACGGAGAAGAAGAAATAGATAAAGAAAGAGACAGAGACAAAGATAAATAATGAACGAGATGATAAGTAAGAGAAATAAAAGTACCTTATCCACTAGCAGGAGACAGCGACTCCCTAAAAAAAAGCTGAAAGTAATAGAGAGAGAAAAACTAAGGTGTTGATTCAGACATGAAAGGGACGGATAAATCATGCCTCCCCCCCCCTCCCCACTCTCACCTCTTCCCCTTCACCTCATCCCCATCGCCTTAGTCCTTAGGATTCATCTTCCCCTTTCCCTTACCCTCATCTCTTTACTCCCTCCTCCTTCCCCCTTCTCTTCCTCTCCCCATTCCTTCACCCTCCCTTTCTTGCCCCCTCCGTGTTCAACTCTTCTTTCGCTTTCCCCTTTTTCTCTACCCCCCCTCACCCTCTTCTTACCCTCTTCCCCTTCCCCTTCCCCTCTTCCCCTCACCTTCTTACTCCCTTTCCTTTCCCTCTTCTCTCCCACTCCCTCCTCCCTTTCTTCTTACCTTCTTCCCCTTCCCCTCACCTTCTAACTCCCCCCCTTTCCCCTTCCCCCTCCCCCCCTCTCCCATTTCCCCACGCGCACAAAAAACCACGAGAATACCCAGAGAGAGAGACACACGGGGTACCGAGACGCCCCAGGAAATACTCGACAAACCGGGGGAAATACCGACCGACCGGGGAAGGGGTAGTTCACCGGCCGAGCGGAATCGCGGTCACTCACTGAACGTAAAAAAAAAAAAGAAAAGATAAAGATAAAAAAAAGATAAAAAAGATAAAGAAGATAAAAAAGGTAAAGATAAAAAAGGAAAAAGATATAAAAGATAAAGATAAAGATTTATAAAGATAAAAAAGGAAAAAGAAGATTCAGTGTATATTTTCGATCACGATTTTAACCGGTGACTCTACTCCCCCCCCCCCCCAACACTTCAAATCCTTAAAAAAAGAAATCGCGTTAGCTTGTTGTATTTGCAAAAGAAAGAAAGAAAGAAAAAAAAAAACTGTTTATCAAAGAAACGAAAGCCGGAAATAAAAGAAACTAAAATAATCAGACCATGTAATGTCTATGTTAATAAACCAATAGACAAGTAAACAGGTAAATAAATATATAGATAAATAAACCGTTAAACAAGAGCTTCGTCTCCACCCGCGTGCAATTTACGACCGAGAAATTTACAGCCCGCAACCACCACAGAAACAGTTATTAACATGCAAACCGGTGAAAAAGAGATGTTCTTGAAATACAGTGTATATAAAAAAAAAAAAACACGAAAACCGCTTGTAAACTTGTAAAACGGTAAAAGTATGTTGTTAGCGTGCAATGTAAAATAAGGAAACATTTATGAATATGCAGATCGTAAAAAAAAAAAAAAAACTCTAACTTCTCTGTCTCTGTCTGTCTGTCTGTCTGTCTGTCAGTCTGCCTGTCTGTCTGTATCCCTCTTCTCCTCCCC
>NC_051401.1:18316768-18322778 GCF_015228065.2 Penaeus monodon
CGAAAAAAAAAACCCAAAAAAAAAGCGAAAAGGAAAAAAACGACTGCATACCTTCCCGCCACCCGTAAACCATAAAAACCCGGATTTGAAACGAAAAAGGGGGTTTTTTTGCGATAGAAAAGACAATAATCCTTAAATCGGCGGGGTTGGGGGAAAAATTTATGGCCGGGTACAAGGGTGAAGAATTGAGGGACTTCTAAAAATACGGAAATGAGAATCCGGGATAGAAAGGGCTTTTGAGATAAACCGAGATAAGGGCAAAAATTTAATTTAACGAGCGGAAGAGGGAGAAAGAGGGGTTGGAGGGGGAGGAGTGAAAAAGGTGAGGAGGGAGGAGGGAGATGAGAGAGAGCGAGGGAGGGGGGAAAAGGGGAGAGAGAGAGAGAGAGAGAGAGGGGAAGGGGAAGGAGAGAGGAAGAGCGGGAGAAGAGAGAGAGAGGAAAAAAATGAAGGAAGGAGAGGAGGGAAGGGAAAAAGGGAGGAAAGAGGGGGGGAAGAAAAAAGGGGAAGGGGAGAGAAAAGAAGAAAAGGAGGGAGAGAGAGGGGAGAGAGAGAGGAGAGGGAGAGAGGAGGGGGAGGGGGGGGAAAGGGAGGGAGGGAGAGGGAGAGGAGGGAGGAGGATGGAGAGAGGAGAGAGAGAGGAGAGAGAGAGAGAGAAGAGGAGAGAGAGAGAGAGAGAGAGAGAGGAAAAGAGGGAGGGGAGGGAGGGAGAGGGAGGGGGGAGGGAGGGAGGGAGGGGGAGGGAAGGGAGGGAGGAGGGAGGGGGGAGGGAGGAGAGGGAGGAGGGAGGGAGGGGGGGGGGGGGAGAGAGAGAGAGAGAGGAGAGGGAGAGAGAGAGAGAGAGAGAGAGAGAGAGAGAGAGAGAGAGAGAGATGCAACAGTGAGCCCATCCCATAATCCGGCTAAACAGAGGTGTATAGAAGGAATGGGTTATTTAGTCTGGGTTTATTAGCAGGAGATCCTAGAGGTGATAGCGCGCCTCCTGAGGTGTCGGGAGAGAGGATGTGGGAGGAATCCTGTGTATGGTGGGGGTGGGGGAAAGAGGGGGGAGGAAAGGAAAGGGGATAGGGAAGGAAGGAGAAGATATGACGGGAGGAAGAAGGAGAAAAGGAGAAGATAAGACGGGAGAAAGGAGGAGGAATGGAGAGGGAAAGAGGAAAAAAAGGAACGAGGTGGGAAGGAAGAGGGAAGGAGAGAAAAGGGAAAAGGACGAAGGGAAGAAGAGAGTAAGGGATGGTAGGAAGAGGAAAGCGTAAAGGAGAGAAGGAAGAGGGAAGGGGAATGCAGAGGGGGAAAATGATAAGGAAGAAGATAACTCGGTGAAGGTACGAAAAACAAAGAAAAAAAAGATAATCCGTAATGAATGAATATGTAAATAACTTGGTATAACGAAGGAAGAACAGACGCTGAAGAGTCTGCCAAACCTAGCGTAGAAAACGAAGATGATTAAGGACCGGGACACGTGTCGTAAGAGTATTAATAGAACATGGGAGGGGGTAGAGGGGGAGGAGGGGGGGGGGAGTGGAAAGAAGAGAATGAAACCTCGCTCCCTCTGTCTTCGGAGGCTTCATCACGGCAGCCTCCCGCGAGCACACCGGCCGGGGGTTCCGCTCTCGCCCACGCCCACGGGGATGCCAAGGACACGCCTCCAGGTGCACGCGCGTGTGTGTTTTTGGGTTTGTAGGTGTGGCATGGGTGCGTTTGGGGTGTGCCGGTATAGGAGGGGGTGGGTGAGAGAGAGAGAGAGAGAGAGAGGAGAGAGAGGGGAGAGAGGAGAGAGAGAAGAAGAGAAAAGAGAGAGAAGAAGAGAAAGAGAAGAGAAAGAGAGAGGAAAGGAGAGAAAGAGAGAGAGAGAGAGAGAGAGAAGAGAGAGAGAGAGGGGAGAGAGAGAGGAGAGAGGAGGAGAGAGAGAGAGAGAGAGAGAGAGAGAGAAAAGGAAAGAGGGGGAGAGAGAGAGAGAGAGAGAGAGAGAGTGTATGGTATGTGTGTGTGTGTGTGTGTGTGTGTGTGTGTGTGTGTGTGTGTGTGTGTGTGTGTGTGTGTGTGTGTGTGTGTGTGTGTGTGTGTGTGTTTTGTGTGCGTGCAAATGTTACTCGGCGGATTAAATTGTTAGACGATCACGAGAGAGGAGAGAAGATAAGAGGAGATGAAAGAAGAAGAAGAAGAAGGGAGAAAGAAAAAAGAAGAAAGAAAAAGGGAGAAGAGGAGAGAAGAGAAGGGGAGAGAGAGAGGAGACGAGAGAGAGGAGAGGGGGAGAGAGGATGAGAGGAGAGAGATGAGAGAGGAGGGAGAGAGGAGAGAGGAGAGACGAGGGAGAGGAGAGAGTTCCGGCAGATGATGGAACGATAAGAAGGAAGAAGATAAGATAAAGAAACAAATAAAATTGGGAGAGACGGAGAGATAAAGAGAGCTGAGAATGATGATGCGAGCTGATGATTGTGACGATGAGGGAAGAGTGCGAAGAGGAGGAGGGAGATAGAGAGAAGGTGAAGAGAATAAGGAGAGAGGAGAGAGAGAGACAGTGGACGAGCAAAAGGATGCCGTCCGCAATCCTCTTCTCTCCTCTCTCTCTTTCTCTCTCTCTCTCTCTCTCTCTCTCTCTCTCTCTACCCAATCTTTCTCCTTTTCTCCCTCACCCCTCTCATCCTCCCTCCTTCCTTCCCTCCCTTACCTTCTCCTCCTTCCCCTGCCCTCCCCTCTCCTCGCTTTTCTCCCTATCCCTCCCCCTCCCCCCCCATCCCGATAAAGAAGAACCGTATCTCGTCCCGATCTCCGTATTCAAACCAACGAGATAACCGAAGCCAGAGCCAATGGGGGAACCGGCCGCGGGGGGGAGGAGGAGGGGGTGGGGGGCAACTGTAGAACCGCGGCGGGTTACGTCATACGGTTCCGTTGACGAGATGCTAATGGCACAGCGAAGGAGGGGCACGCAGCTCGCGGTTCACTTCAGTAGTAGGATTTGCTTGTGGCTGGCTACTACTTCCACTTCCTTCGTCTGCTTCTACCTCGTTTGGATCCTCCACATTTTTTTTTATAATTCAACCTCTTCCACCTCTTTCCTATCTTTACAACTATGCCCATCTCCTCACCTCAGTCCACCTCTGCCCCACATTTTCCACTTCATTCACTCGCTCCATCTCATTCAATCTCTTCCATCTTTTTCACTCGCTCCATCTCATTCAATCTCTTCCATCTTTTTCCACCAACCTCCGACCCCCCCCCCACGCCCCTCCTCCACCTACATCCACCCTCCACCTTCTCCACATCCACCTCTCCTCCTCCTCTGTCAGTTTCCACTTGAGGGTTAACGTTCCTCTAGCCTTGTCAGCTGACATTTGCTCAGACCGGCTTATATCAGACAAAATAATGGATAATAATGGGATTTATTTATCTTTATTCTACTGGCTGTTGCTATCGTATTTACTATTCTTGTTGCTAATATTTTTCATCATAATAATTTTCAATCAGCACTATCATTATATTTCATCAGCATCTTTCTCCAAAAAAAATTATAATCATTACCAGTATTATTCCCGCTATCACAATTTTAATCATAATAATTACTACTGGTAATATTACTGACAATATGAGGCGGCTAACCATCATCATAATTATCACCTTAACATCAGATAAAATATTTCAGTTAAACATAAGGAAATAAATAACTTAATAAAAATAGTACCAACAATAACCACAACAACAACAACAATAATAAAAATAATAACAATAATAATAATAATAATAGTAACAATAATAATAATAATAATAATGATGATGATGATGATAATAACAATAATAATAACAACGATAATAATAATAATAATAATAATAATAATAATAATAATAATAATGATAATAATAATAATAATAACAATAATAAGCCATCAATTCAGTCAACATAAGCAACAGCGAGAGACATTGCAAGACCAGCCTCACCATCAAGGAAGACCAAAATATAAATGAAATCTGCAACGAAATCGGGCATCGAAGCTAACGATCCATATCATCTTTCTTATGAGCCTCAAACCAGGATGGCAGATGGAACACCTGGGGGTGAGAGGGAGAGCCAGAGGCAGACGGAGGGAGAGAGAAAGAGAAGAGCGAAGAGAGGGAGGGAGAGAAGGCACGCACGCACGCAATCACACACGCACGCACGCACCCACACACGCACGCAAACGCATACAATTAATTCCAAAACAACCGACCTGCAACCAAAAAGTCTACTCACAGCAGTTCCTAAACAAAACGCTCTTCCATTCTCTCTCTCTCTCTCTCTCTCTCTCTCTCTCTCTCTCTCTCTCTCTCTCTCTCTCTCTCTCTCTCTCTCTCTCTCTCTCTCTCTCCTTTCATCCATCTCACTCGTCCGTCCGCGTGCTTGCTTCCTTTGCCTGGCCCCCGCTTGCTTGCGTGATTACGTGCCTTCCCTGACTCGGCGCCGACAGAAACTCCGCAACCTGTTTACTGTTAATAAATCCCGCGATAAAACACAACTCTACGGGGGATTTACCGTGTGTGGAAGCTCACCCCCCCCCTCCTTCCCCTCTCTTCCCCCCCACCAGTCAGCGCCCCGCCCCCACCCCCCCTCTGAGCACGCCTGCATTTGCATGTTCCATTAACAATTACAGCGGTCCAATCACAATTACAAGCCAGGTGAAAAAATGAAGGGGGAGAAGAGGAAGGGGAAGGAAGACATGATGGAGGAGGGGGAGGAGGGAGAGGGAGAGGGAGAAGGAGAGGGAGAGGGAGAGGAGGAGGAAGAAGAGGGGGAGGAAAAGGGGGAAAGAGAAAAGGGAGAGGGAGAGACAAGAGAAAGAAGACAAAAAAAATGAAGAAGAAATCAAGAAAAAGACGTGGCAAATGAGGAAATCTGATCAGGAAGGAGAAGAAAAGAAAACAAAAATCAGGAGGCGAAACACCAACAAATCAGAAACAGAAGCAAAGAATAAACGGGAGAACAAAGAGGCGGAGAAGAAGGAGACCGAAAAACAGGCGATTGCTGGCCGCGCGCCCCTCGTCGGGAGTCCAAGGGAGAGAGTGTCAAATATGGCGCCGGCGATCCGACACAAAACCAACGCAGCGCTCCGGATAGCCATCTCGTGCTCCGCTGTAATAGGCGGAGGTGGAGGGGAGGGAGGGGAAGGGAGGGAGGGAGGGAAGGAGTGGAAGGGAAGGGGAGGGAGGGAGTGGAAGTGAAAGGGGAGGGAGGAGAGAGGGAGGGAAGGAGGGAGGAAGGAGGAGGAGGAGGGAGAGAGGAGGGAGGGAGGGAGAGGTGGGGAGGGGGGGGATAGAGAAGGAGGGGAGGAGGGAGGGGAAAGGGGGAGGAGGAGGAGAGGGAGGGAGGGAGAATGGAGGGATAGGGAGGAGTGAAGGAAAAGAAGGGAAAGGGAAAGAAGAAGAGGGGGAGAGGAGAGGAGAGGAGAGGAGAGAGAGAATAGAAAAAAAAAAGTAAACGAAAGTGAGAAGCAAGAAATGAAGAGAAACAGAAACAAGAGAGTAACAAAAGAGGAGAAAATCAAGAGCAGAAGAAAAACAAAGAGACAAAAGAACAAGAGAAACCAGAGAGACGGTTCGCCCTCGCCCTCCCCCTCCCCCTCCCCTCCCCACCCACCTCCACCCCCGGCCCCCTCCCTCCTCCGAATAAGACATTACCATAAGAAGATTAATTAAAGGCTTAAAAATAACCTCCACGATGTAATAACGAAGCGCGTACGACTGTGTCCGAAAGGCTTGATCAATCACCGCCCTCAGTCGCTGTGGGCGTTGTAAGATATGCATGGGATATATAAGAAGAAACAGTGAAAACAATAAGAGAAAAATCAAGATTAACGCAAAAATAAAAAATAAATAAAATAAGAACTAGGATCAATAATAACAATAATAATAATAACAATATAATAATAATGATAATATAATAATAATAATAATAATAATAATAATAATAATAATAATAATCATCATCATCATAACAACAATACCAACTACAATAATCATCATCATTATCATTTTCATT
>NC_051401.1:18322878-18335378 GCF_015228065.2 Penaeus monodon
AAAGAAAAAAAAAAAACGGAGAAGGAACGCAAGCAGAATTAAATGAAAACAAATAATGGAAATGGAACACACGAGGAAAGAGAGACAAAGATATCAAGGAAAAAAAAATGAAAATAAGAATGAAAATGAAAAGAGAATACCCAACACTTGCGAAAAAAAAAAAAAAACGGGAAGAAATAAAAGAGAAACGGAACAAAAATCAGAAATAATAATAAACCGAGATCAAGAAATAAAAAAACAAAGAAACTGAAAGACACCCCCTCCCCCACAAAAAAAAAAAAATAAATAAATAAAAACAAACATGTTATTCTTTAAAAAAATACCAATAACAACAAATAAAGTTAATCCCAAGAACCCAGCGATCCATCCCGCTCCGAGAACAGCTTCGAGAACACTCCTTTCCCTCGGCAGCCAAAGGGTCCAGGGTTTAGGTCCTTATCGAGCACAGCATCTTCAAACAAAGTCCATCTGATCCGCAATAATTGAGGATGCTGAGGAGGTGGGGTAAAAAAAGAGGGGGGGGAGGGAGGAAGGGAGGGAGGGAGGGGGGGTGTGATGGGAGGGAGGGAGGGGGGTGTTGATGGGAGGGAGGGAGGGTGGGGGGTGGATGTTGATGGGTGGGAGGGAAGGGGGGAAGGGAGGGAGGGAAGGGGGGAAGGGAGGGAGGGAAGGAGGGAGAAGGGTGAGAAGGAAGGAGGAAAAAGAATAGGTTAAAGAGAAACGCGAAAGAGGAGTGAGTGAGAGAAAACTGGCAAGAGAAAGAGAAATAGGGAGAAGCGGAGAGAGAGAGAGAGAGAGAGAGAGAGAGAGAGAGAGAGAGAGAGAGAGAGAGAGAGAGAGAGAGAGAGAGAGAGAGAGAGAGAGAGAGAGAGAGAGAGAGAGAGAGAGAGAGAGAGAGAGAGAGAGAGAGAGAGAGAGAGAGAGAGAGAGAGAGAGAGAGAGAGAGAGAGAGAGAGAGAGAGAGAGAGAGAGAGAGAGAGAGAAATAAAACCGAAGAGCGAAGCGGATGTGAAGCTCGCGATAGCACCAAACAGCAATGACCAAGAGTTCCTGCGATGCCCGAGGTCCGAATCATTCTATATTGCACTCGCCAAATTACACACTTATTACGCCAAAATTGGGAATATTTAAGTGCCATTGGCCAGAGAATGGAGGGATTTTATCGCCGAACAATATTTTGCGAGAGTCGGAGAAAATAGAGGGAGAGGGGGGAGGAGGAGGAGGAGGAGGAGAAGGAGGAGGAGGAGGAGGAGGAGGAGGAGGAGGAGGAGGAGGAGGAGGAGGAGGAGAGGTGAGGTGGATCGGGGGAAAAGGAGGAGGAAAAGGAAGAAAGAAGAAGAAAAAGCAGAGGAGGAGGTAGGAGGATGGGGTGCGGGAGGAAGAGGAAGAAGGAAAAGAAGAAGAAAGGGAGGAGAAGAAGGAAAAGAAGGAAGGGGAGGAGGACGAGAGGAGATGGGTGGATGAGGGAAGGGGGAAGAGAAGGAAGATGAGAATGAGGATGAGGATGAGGATAAGGAGGAGGATAAGGAGGAGGAGGAGGAGGAGGAGGAGGAGGAGGAGGAGGAGGAGGAGGAGGGGAAGAGGAAGGAGAGGTATGGGAGGATAAGGGAAGAGGAAGAGGAAGACGAGGATGGGGGAGGAAGGGGAGGAGGTGGAGAAGTGGAGAAGGAAGAAAAGAAAGGGGAGGAAGAAGAGAAGGGGAGAGAAATAGGAGAAAAGGGGAGCAGAAGAATGGGCAGAGGAGACAGAAAAAGGAGGTGACAGTGAATGAGGAAGGACGGAGGAAAGGAAAAGGAAGAAAATCGAGGGGGGGAGAAAGTATCAGTTCAAGAAGAAGAAGAAGAAGAAGAAGAAGAAGAAGAAGAACACCACAATAATATTAATAATAATTCGGAGGAGCACACAAGAGTACAAGCAATAATCAAAGAGAAGCACCAGAGAATCAAAAGGGGAAGGGAAGAAAAGCCCATAAAACGATAACAGTGAACAACATAACGAGAAACCGGCTATTCTGCGGCGGTGATAACGAGAGAACTCGAGAACAGGTCGAACGAGACGCAAAAGACGGAGTTATTCTTCAAAGTCGTTTAAGATTTTGGCGTTAATAAAGGAGAAGCGAAGGGAATACTTTGATAAATGAGCAGAGGAGGGAGGGAATACGTAAATGAGAGAAGTAGCGGAGAAGGGGATAGGTAAAATATAGAAAGAAAAACGAAGGGAATATGTAAATAATAGAAAAAATAGACAAAAAACGTTAAAAAAGGGAAGAAGAGAATGAAATACGTTAATAAAGAGAAGGAACAAAGAAGGGAACACGTAAAAAAAAAAAAAAAGAATATGGGGAGGGAAGAGGGTCGGAGGGAGTGTGGGGGGGGGATGAAAGAGGAGGAATGAGACAAAGAGCGAGAATTTGAAGATGAAGAGAAGAAAAGGGAGCACAAAACTAACCGATAAGGGATACGGGAGATATGTGAGATAACGCAACCCTGCCCCTCTCCCTCTGCAAAAAAAATATTTGACCTTCCCGCTTTCCTCTCAAGTCTCTCTCCCTTTCTCATTATTCCTTCTCTTCCTCTCCCGTTCTTTCTCTTTGCCCCTTCCCCACTTCTCCTTATCTGGTCTCTCCGATTCCTTTTCAAATTCACAACTCCCCATCTCCCTCCCTCACTCCTTCCTTCCTTCCCTCCTCCCTCTTTTACTCATCAACCCTCCCTACCTCCCTCACACTCCTCCCCCATTTCCACAACAAAAACAAAACCAACAAACCCAGCAAATAAAAAAAACCCACTCCCACTCCCCCCAACCTCCCAACCCCTTCTGCTCCCTTCCTTCCCCTCCAACCCCCCCCCCCCCTCTCGCGCTCCCGCAACCAGCCCTACGAGGGAATCCCTCCGCAGCGCCTGTCATTATCAATCACCTTTCCATCGCGGTCGGCCATCATCGGCGGCGACGGAGCCCGACGGAGCCCGACGGAGCCCGACGGAGTCCGACCAGTGCCCGCCCGACCGACCGACCGACCCGAGCCGCGTCTGCCCGAGCCGACCCGACCCGCCCGTCACTCCGACTCGGGCGAAAAATTACCGGGTCCTGACGAGGCGCTGACAAGTCCCGCGCTCCGGGGATGGGGCCGCCCGGATCCTCCTCCTCCTCCTCCTCCTGCTCTTCGTACTTGATCATCTTCTACTGCGATCTTTGTATTTTTTTTCTCATTTTTGTTCATAATCATCACCTTTTTTCTTCTTCTTCGGCTTCGTCTTCCCCTCTCTCCTCCTCCTCCTCCCCCTCTTTGAAGACGTTCGAGAATACTCTTCCTTAATATCTGGGTGTCAGAGATTTTGAGGTTTTACTCGGCGACGTCGATGTGTGAAGCGGAGGGGAAGGAGTAGGGGAAGAAGGAGAAAAACGAGGAGAAGGAGAAGCAGAAGCGGGTGACGAAGGTGAAGGGGAAGGAGGAGAAAGGGAAGGGGAAAAGGAAGGTGAAGAGAAAGGGAAGGGAAGGGGAAAGGGAAGGAAAAGGAGATTGGGAGGGAGAAAAAGGAAAAGAAGAGGAATAAGGAGAAGGAGAAGGAGAAGAAGGAGAATGGGTAATGTGACGTTACAGCTGGCAGTGGCGGGGTGGGGCTGGAAATGAAAAAGGGGAAAAGGGAGAGGCTGGCGGAGGGAAAGGGGAAATTTTAACCTTGTACCTCTTGTTGGTTCCTATTTTGTTTCGAGGAGCTAACTTGTGTCTCACACAAACACACGTACTATGGCAAAAAAATTATAATGTACACTTATAACTATCACTGTGGTAGAAAAACCCACAATGTAGTCTACTGTAGTGTCATTTCATAAATCTAGTTTTTGCATTGTGGGTTTTTCTCCCATAGTATCAACACGGAAGAGTGTTTTACCATTCAAGTATTACTATATAAGTGTCGCTGGCATTACCATCCCCCTCATATATAAAAGGTATGAATGAGAATGAATATCTTCACAATACAAGAGATGTATTTAACTGGTTTCGATTAAGAAATAATCGAAACTGGTCAAATACATCTCTTGTATTGTGAAGATATTCATTCTCACTCATACCTTTTATATATTTGTCAACATGAATACGATTCATCCCCCTCATTCCCACTATATCTTTATGAACCTTCATCCTCCCCCACCCCCCACTATCCGTTATCCCACCCCCACCATCCGCCCCTGAGTTTGCAGCCTCCTGAAGTGCGGACTTGGCGGAACACCTCGAAGTCACCGTAGGAAGTCCAGATTTGTCCTCACGAAGCGAAGGTGGATAGGAAAAGGATGAGGGCGGGAAGAGAGAGGGAAAAAAAGGTGAAGGAGGAAGTTGGAGGGAAGGAGGAGTAGGACGATAAAGTGGAGGAGATAGAAGAAGAGGAAGAGGAAGAGGATAAGGATTAGGATTAGGAGGAGGAGGAGCAATGATAATGATGAGGAAGATGATGATGAGGTGAAAGAGGAGGAGGGCAAGGAAGAGGAGGAATGATGATGAGGATGATGATGAGGGGGAGAAAGAGGAGGAGAAGGAGGAGGAAGAAGCGTAAGGAGGAGGAGGTCCCCGCGCAGTCCTTCGCAGTCTCCCACACTCGCTATCCTCTCGTCATCTCTGCACTCGAGATTGGCCGCACGATGGAGGAAGGGAAGAAGCGAATGATAGAGAGAGGGAGGGTGGGACGGAGAGGGAAGAGGAGAGGGGAAAAAAGGAGAGAGAAAGAGTGAAATAAGATAATCTGGAAATCTTAACGTTAACCTTGGCCACGTCCTGATCCCAGAGCAGATGAGGGAGGAGGTCACACGGGCGCTGGGAGGCCGCCCGCCCTTCCACCCTCCCACCTGGGCGGGGGACGGTGGGGGAGGTGGGGGATGGGGGAGGTGGGGGAAGGAGGGAGGGTGAGTGGGCGGAGAGGGTGAGTGAGAAGGAGAGAGGGAGAAAGGGTGTGTGGTGATAGACGGAAGGGAGAGGGAGAGAGAAAGAGGAGAGAGGGGGAGCGATGGAGAAGGAGAGCTGATGGGCAGAAGGTGTGTGGAGGGGGAGGGGGGGGAAAGGCTGAAATAGCGGGCGGAAAGACGAAAAGAGGGGTGAGTGGGGGGAGGGGGAGGAGTTTAGGGTGGTGGGCGGAGATGCTTGGGGGAAGAGACGTAAGGTAGTGGGGGGAGGCGGGTGAAAAAAAGAAAGAAAAAAAAAAAGAAAAAAAAACATAATTCCTCGACATATCTTCTCCGGGAATACGCGATCGCAATGTGTGTAATGCCACCTGTGGCAGTCACTTGCAAAAACCCACACGAGAGAGTGGACCATCTGCCGCGCCGTCACCACCACCGGGCACCAAATCCGCCACCATTATCACATCCATCACCACTGCCCCCGCCGCCTCCACCACCAGTGTCATCACCAACATCATCCTCTATAACTCCACTGTCCCCACCACCTGTCCTCCGCCACTACCGCGACCACTGTCCCCACCACCTCTACCACCAACATTACCACTACTATCACACTGCCACCTCGAGTGCCACCACCTCAATTTTCACTCCCCCTGTAATCTGTACCACCTACCCACACCCCAACAAACCCCCAAAACAACCATTTCCACCACCAGCACCACCATTTCCCCCATCCCGTCCCAGCCCCCTCCCCTCCCCGCCCCAGCGCCCGCAGCGGCAGGTTGCATGTGCGGGGCGACGGCGGTGCGGTATCAGCCCCCAATCCTGACGCCGGGCGATACCATCTCGAAGCCTTGAGTAAAACGCCTGTGTTTAGTGCGTTCGCTCCTTCGTACGAGACAGGCAGATACAGGCACACGAGGACCAGTCAGCAGAATCTGTCTGTTTTCGTGGTACAGGTGTTGTTCCGGACGCCTGTTACTCTCTCTCTCTCTCTCTCTCTCTCTCTCTCTCTCTCTCTCTCTCTCTCTCTCTCTCTCTCTCTCTCTCTCTCTCTCTCTCTTCTCTTTCACTCACATACACTCGCACGCACAAAACAGCGCCTCCCTCTTTTCCCCAACAACCACACGCCCCTTCATTTCTCCCCCGATCCCTACCCCCTTCCCCCTCCCCTCCTCATCCCAACGCCCCCTCCCGACCACCCTCCCCTCCACGCGGCACAGGTGTAGTAGGATCCAGGGTTCGCCACGACCCCCCCCCCCCCGCTAACAACCCTGTAATCCGGCCGTCAACTGAAGCATTCACGGGAAGAAACGACTGCCAATTTCACTCAGCAACTGCCACGGTTTTCGAGCCTCGCGGTTGAGAACATGGGGTTCCGTAAGAGAGAAATCTGACGAGGAGGGATTGGAGGAGAGGGGAGGGAAGGGGAGGGAAGGGGAAGGGAGGGGTTAGGGAGGGAGGAGGGGTTAGGGAGGGAAGAGGAGTTAGGGAGGGGAGAGGGGTTAGGGAGGGGAGAGGAGTTAGGGAGGGAGGGATGAGGAGGGGGAGGTTCAGAGGTAGGCAGAGAGGGAAGAGGAGGGCGGAGGAAGGGAGATGAAGATGAAAAGGGAGGGAGTGGGTTGAGGGAGGGAGGAATGGGGAGGGAAAGTAAGGAATGAAGGAAAGCAAAGAGAGAGAGAGAGAGAGAGAGAGAGAGAGAGAGAGAGAGAGAGAGAGAGAGAGAGAGAGAGAGAGAGAGAGAGAGAGAAGAGAGAGAGAGAGACAGAGAGAGAATACGAAAGAGAAAAAAAACGATAAGAAAACAAACGATAAGAAAACAAATCAAAAGACGAACAATAAAAAAAATCAGATAAAGATAAACAAGACAGTCAAGGAAAGAAGGAGAAGAAAAAGCAGAAAGAACTATCCTGCATGACTAAATGCTGATCATTCTCGCTGTTCCCAAACCTGGCAAGAATAACACAGAGCGCTAATCCGTATAATCGACAAAACCCACCGACTGGCGACCCCATAATTCATACGTTAACTGAGAGAGACAAGAAGATGAAGAGGAGGGGAAAAAGAGGTCCTCCCAAGAGAGAGAGAAAAAAAGAAAAGAAAAAAAATGGAAGGGGGTAAAAAATATATATATGATGAATTTAAAAAGCGTACAAAACGTACATGCAACATAACCAATGAGAGATATATAAATGTTTTTTTTATGCCTAAAAAGATCATAACCGCCAGAAAATATGCAATAACTACGACAACCTATAAACAAATGACAGAAGAGAGTGCAGTGAAGTGAAGCGAAATGAAGCGACGACCACAGCTGTGATTGATTGCCGCCGCCGCCGCCGCCGCCGTCGTTTCGCATCGGGTCGGCAATCACACGGTGCCGCGGCGGCGATCGACACGACGATTCGCCCGGACGATGATTGGCGGTTTGCGTATTCACACCGGCCAATCTTGAGTGACGGGCCGCTCGCACTGTTGGTTTAGGCGGCGAGGAACTGGCGATTAAACCCTTACAAGGCCCTGGCGGAGACCCCGAGCGCTCGGCGCCCGAGGGGGGACACGCAAGCGGCGCTCGCCTCCCGCGCGGGAAGCTCGCGCGCCCTCTGTCTCTCTTTCATCTCTCGCTTTCTTCCGTTTGTCCTCTCTTCATCTGTGCCATTTTTCTAATTAGCTTCCTTTCTCTACTTTCTGTTTGTTTATCTTCCCTCTCCCTCTCCCTCTCCCTCTCCCTCTCTCTCTCTCTCTCTCTCCATTCGGGGCTTTGTCAGATGGGATCGCCAGAGCTATCTTGCTGTGGGGCTGTGATGTGACTGTTTACTTCTGACGCTTGGGGGAGGGAGGGAGGGAGGGAGGGAGGGAGATGGGATGAGGAGGATGAGGATGAGGATGAGGATGAGGATGAGGAGGAAGAGGAGGAGGAGGAGGAGGAGGAGGAGGAGGAGGAGGAGGAGGAGGAGGAGGAGGAGGAGGAGGAGGAGGAGGAGGAGGAGGAGGAGGAGGAGGAGGGAAATGGAAAGAAAAAGATAACTGGTAAGGAAGGGAGGCAGAAAGGGAGGGAGACAGGGAGGGAAGGAGCCTCGTGTATTTGTTCTTTGTTACTGTCGGGGGAGAGTCCTTTGAAGGCACAAGGTACTTATAAAAAAAGTCACCAGCGTAGAAGTCATGCAATCATCAAAATTCCCAGTATAAACAAGCACAAACCTTAGATGGGCGTGCATGACTGTGCATAAACGGTGAAACTACATGAAACATGAATCATGCACACACATAGACACTCGCTGTCCCGCCGCGGTGAAATAGTCCATCCAAGAGTCATGCAACAGAAGATAACAGTCGGGTGCCATGAGCGATGTCGCAGATTGGGGCCGATAAAGAAAGTCTTATCGGCACGCGTCAAAGGATCACGATAACCCCGCCACGCCCAGTCCTCCCTCACCCCTTCGTTCCATACCTTTAACAGCCGCCATGCCCCCCTTCTCCCCTCCCCTACACTCCTACCCCTTATTGCATTTCCATCCAGTTCCATCCATTTCCTCTGTCCCTTAATTCCCTTCCCTAGGCCACCCCTCCAACCCCTTTCCCTTAACCCTTCCCTTTCCCCCTTCATGCCATCTCCTTGCCCCCTACCTACTCGCCCACTCCATATTACACTCCCTTCTTTTCCGTTATCCCCTTCTCCCTATTCCATCCACTCCTAACTATCCCTTATTACACCCCGCCTCCTTCCGTACTCCCTCTAGCCCCCACTCAATCCACCCTCCCCCTCTTCCTTTTCCCTTTCCCCTCCCTCTCATCCTCTTCCCCTCCCCTCCCCCCTCTTCCTCTTCCCCTTCCCCTTCCCCCTCTCCCCCTCCGCCCTGTGGCTTAACTGATAACCACTTGTTAATATCACTCGTTAGCGGCACGGAAAAGTGTGTTCTTTATCTATGTGCCAATCAACGTATCTTTTTTATTGTTTTTTCATAAACTTCCACCATTACATACGAAAGAAAAAAAAAAGAGTAGAATTCGGGTAGTACAAAGATACAAAATTCGAAGTACATGATAAGGACAACACACGTTTGCGATCTCGTTTACACCTCTGTTCCCGACAAAAAGACGAAAAAAAAAAAGAAAACGAAAAAAAAGGAAAAATTAAAACACGATAATGCCTGCCACAAGAGACCGACACGCACCGCGAAATTAAATAAAATAAACGGAAAAAGGCGATATTAGTAGAATAGTTATCGAAATGATCGAAATGGTTCTGAAATGTATACAGCATGTGAAAAAAAAAATATATATTTATTTATTTATCAGATACACTAACAGAGTAAATGTATAATCACGTCGTTCCTAAAATAAGCAAGGAAACACGGATAACGAATACACAAAATACTTCAATAAACACATAACAATCAAGTACAAAGACAAATAACAAACGAACAAGAAGATGAATAACCAACCAGTCAATAAATTAATAACACGTTCCTCCCGCCGTTCCGCTCCGTCCCCTCCCCCCCCCGACGCAAAATCCTCGCCACGGTAACTCTGACACGTTCACACCTACACAGATCATCTCCCTGATACGTTCGCGGCAGCCGTGTGTGCGTTATCGTTCCGCCAGCGAAAACGAGCGAACGAGGGAACGAATGGCGATGGTTATCGCTGCGCGGTTTAAAAAATCTTTGTTAAAAATCTTGCTTTTCTGTCGGCGGGATTTGGGTTCAGGTTTCACGCAAGGCCCGAGCTGGTTAACGAATCATGTTCTGGGACTGTTATTGCTATTTCTCATTATTCTGAATGTTCTTTTTACGATCGCTATGGCCATTGCTGCTATTTTTACTATTTACACTATCATGATTACAAACTGCTAGCCTCCTCAGAGATATTGTAAATTATATTATTACCATTACACTATTCTGTATTTATCAGTATAAATACCAACATCATAATTATCATTTGCAAACCTATCACCCTTAATATCATTATCGTCACTTCACGCATCGACGGAACGACAAAGAACACTCAAAGCCTTTCCCTAATTATGGAAATCGCTTGACTATAATTAAAAGTCATTAAAAGTATTACAAGGCTCGGCGAACAGATCTGAATGCATTACGACTTATTACAAAAAATGTCTGATCTACGAAGCCACAAAGCCAGGCGAGTGACAACCACCAATTTCACGGGACATTAACGACTCCACATACGGAAAAAAATATATAATCAATTCATTTATAAGAAAAAAATGCCCCCCCCCCCCTACACACACGCGTGTCTGTGTATGTATATATGTAATATATATATATATATATATATATATATATATATATATATATATATGTATGTATAAATATGTATATGTATGTATGAATGAATGAATGATGCATGTATGTATGCATGTATGTATGCATGTATATATATTAATGTATATATAAATGTGTGTATGTTATCTTTTATCTATATGTCTGTACGTCTCTGTCTACCATTTCTCTCTATCTATATATTTATGTTTGTATGTATACATACATACGTACGTACACACACACACACACACACACACACACACACACACACACACACTCACTCACTCACTCACTCACTCACTCATACACTCACTCACTCACTCACTCACTCACTCACACACACACACACACACACACACACACACACACACACACACTCACTCACTCACTCACTCAACTCACTCACTCACTCACTCACACACACACACACACACACACACACACACACACATACATATATATATATATATATATATATATATATATATATATATATATATATAGTGTGTGGTGTGTGTGTGTGTGTGTGTGTGTGTGTGTGTGTGTGTGTGTGTGTGTGTGTGTGTGTGTGATATACAATTACTCTGACAACAGGAACTGTGTGTGACTTTTCCCTCTTTCTGATCCTCTAACAATTCCTAGCACTTCTTAGCATTCAGCAGGGTACCCTCTTTATCTTAGATCAACCCATGACTCAACATACCCATGAAGCCAATAGAGCTAAACACATAAATAAAACAAATAGAATATGTTAAAATCCGGCTCTTCGTGGGCATGTCGGTTTTTGTAAAGTTAAAATGTTTCATCCTGCTTTGTGGAGTTCGCTCACTCTCTTTCATATCCTTCTCAACACTGATCCGCCATGAAACCTTGTTAACGTCGATACTGATAAAATGTTTGCTAAAAAATTAATAAAATAAGATAACGCAATGCCAAAAATAAACCATGTAAAATTAACCTGTCATGGTTGAACACTAAACCTAAAACAACAAAAACAAAAAATCCTCGCTAGTAATGTACAACAATGACGACAAAAGATAAATAAACTGATAACAATTGCGACAAAAAATGTATCCCTGGAAAGAGCAAAAACAACAACAACAACAATACCCGTTTCCTCACATATGTTTACAAGATCATTACGAAAAGTGCCATTCCCTAATAAGTGTCGCGCCCCGTCATTAGCAGGACCGTCGGCTCGCCAGCCAACCACACACCCACACACAACCCGTAATCAGAGTAGTAAGTAATATTAAATAACACCGGGAGTTAAATGAGGGAGGGAGGGAGGGAGGGAGGGAGGGGGTTAGAGAGAGAGAGAGAGAGAGAGAGAGAGAGAGAGAGAGAGAGAGAGAGAGAGAGAGAGAGAGAGAGAGAGAGAGAGAGAGAGAGAGAGAGAGATAGAGAGAGAGGAGGAGGGAGGGAGGGAGGGAGGGAGGGAGGGAGAGAAAGAGAGAGAGAGTGAAAGGATGTCGTAATAGCTTTAGGATATAAGGAGGGGGGGACGGGTACAGGTATTGGGACATTTTCAGGTCCTTATATCTCTCCCAATCATTCGTCTCCCCACTTCTCCCTCCCTCACCTTCTATTTTCCTCCATCTCTCTCCCTCTTTACCCTCCTCCCTGCCTACTCCCCTCTCCTAGCACCCTCTCCCTCCCCTCCCTCTTTCTCCTCTCTTTTCCTTGCTTCCCTCCCTCCTTCCCCCTTCCTTCTAACCCTCCTCTCTCCCTCTCTCTCCTTACCTTCTTCCCTACTTCCCTCCCACTCACTCCTTCTCTCCCTCCCTCCCTCCAACCCTCCTCCCTACTTCCCTCCTTCCGTCACCTCCCTCCTCTTCCTCCCTCCCTTAACCACCGCACACGCAACCTACTTTTCTGGCGTAATGACTGGAATTAAGCTCCGGCCGATTCCCTCTCACTCTGCGTGCCTCTTATCGTTATTAGATTTACTGCGGCTTCCTGGTGAGGAGGCGGAGAGGGAGGGAGGGAAAGAGGGAGGGAGGGAGGGAGGGAGGGAGGGGGGGGGAGGGGAGGGGAGGGGAGGGGAGGGGAGGGGAGGGAAGGAGGAGAGAAGAAGGAAGGAAGGGGAGAAGAAGGAATGGAAGGGGAGAGGAAGGAAGGGAGGGGGGGAGGAAGGGAAGGAAGAGATGAGGAAGTGAGGAAGGGAAGGAGGGGATGAGAGAGGGAGGACAAGGCAGGAATAGAGGGATAGAGGAAATGAAGGAGGGTAAGAGAGAGAGGGGCGATGTGACAGGGATGGTGGGAGGGAGGGAGAGAAGTGAATAGGGAGGGAGAAATGATAGAAGGAGAGACTGACAA
>NC_051401.1:18337878-18345378 GCF_015228065.2 Penaeus monodon
AACCCGAATCCGAGAGTCCAAGGCAAGAACACAAACAATGGCGGAGACTACTTACCCTGAAGAGCATGGTGATTTTCCAGATTAAAAGGCGAGATAGACACAGAGACAGAAAAAGTAAGTTCAAAAAAGTTCACAGATCCACTTGATACGAACCACTTTTTTCCAATGAAACGAGACCACCTTTTTCTTCCACTTTATGACACTATCACATCAAACGCCCAACGCGCTATCCAGCAGACCCGCGGCCTCGTCGACGGAGCCCGGGACACGCGATCGGCACAACGCGAGGGAGCGACGGAGCGCGGGACAGTGAGGCGCGAGCGACAGAGCGCGAGCGAGCGAGCGAGCGAGGGAGGTCGCTTCAGGCCCGAGCGCCGAGCAGGAGGAAGGAGGAAGGAGGAGGTCCAAGCAGCAGCAGGAGGAGGACTCGACTACGCCAGCCTCCCCTACGCTACACAAGGCGGGACTGTCGGACCTGACTCCACCACACGCACTCACACTCACTCGCTCGCACAAAGCCCTTTGGGGGAGAGAGAAGAGGGGAGGGGGGGGAGGGGTGTCGAGTGGCCGCGCGATGGTTCCCCTCGGCCTGCCTTTCCCTATCCGCCTCCCCTACGCCCTACCCCCTCCTCCTCCCCTGCCTTACCGACCTCCCTAGCTCCCCTCCCTTCTCTCCCCCTCTTCCCCTCCCCCTACCTTACCCCTTTTCCCACCTCTCATCCCCTCCTCCCTCCTCCCTCCCCCCCTCTGCCTCCCCCATTGCACCTCACTCCTCGACTCGTCACCGCCGCCCTTTGGCCTCGCCCGCTGACCCCTTACAATGGGCCTCCTGTCTGTCCCATGCGCTGACCCGAACGGGAAACCTGGGCTGCGGAATCACGGGCTTTGGGCGTCGGGCTCACCGGGTCACAGCGGCGGTTCCAGTGAAATGGCGACGGTGATGATTATGAAGATGCATGTGACAATGATCATAATAGTATTAATAATAATAATAATAATAATAATAATAATAATAATAATAACAATAATACATTAATAACAATTATACAATAATTGCAACAAGAACAAGAACAACAGTGATAATAACAACGACATCATTAAGAATCGTAACAATTATGGCAATTCTATTTTCATCAAAACTTCCGACAAGATGT
Source organism: Penaeus monodon (assembly GCF_015228065.2). NCBI lineage: Eukaryota > Metazoa > Arthropoda > Malacostraca > Decapoda > Penaeidae > Penaeus > Penaeus monodon. Next base: position 18,339,033 of record NC_051401.1, read on the forward strand.
CAAAAATCAAATTGAAAAAGATTATATTGTTCTAACTTCATGCCATAATCTCGGGGATCATGCGCCTTTGGTGGTCAAAAAGGGGGGGGGAGGGTAAAGTTGGGGAGGGAGGATGAGATTTTAAACCCCTCAACCCCCCCTCCCCCCCTCAACCTGCCCACTTTCCCTCCCCCCCCTTCTCAAAACTCGTATCGTGTATAATACAGATTACCCAATTAACTCCTACTCTCTCCCTTCTCCCCCCTCCCTTCCCTCCCTCCTCTTCCTCTCCCCCTTCCAACCCTCCCCTTTATCCCAACACTGACGTCGACAATGCAGAAAGTGACGTCACACGACCCCCCCTCCCCCGATCACATCACCGGAAGCCGACATCCGAGATGGGAAAGAGATAATCTCACGCGATAATAACATTCACTGGGGGGTGAGGGGGAGGGATAAGGTGTATGGTATGGGGAGGGAGGGGAAGGAGAGGGGAGGGAGGGGAAAGGAGGGGACACACACACGGCGAGGGGAGATAACGAAAACGTGGGAGAGAGAGAGAGTAAGATGAAGGGGTGGGGGGTAGCGAGGGGGACAGCGGGAGGGAGAGGGGGGGAGGGGGAGGGGAAAGGCTTTCACGTGGGTGGCCGCGGGAACACGAGGACGAGGGGAAAGGGGGGGAGGGGGAGGGGGGAATCTAAGCCGAGGAGAGGGTGATAGGGGACTATGAAGGAGTGTGTTAGCGCGAGTGAGCAAATGAATGAGGGAGGGGGAGCGAGGGGGGGGGGCGGAGATTTGTGATGAACGAATTAAGATGAACGGCACGATTAAAGGGCTAAGCAAGTGAGGAAGTGCGAAGCATGTATATGTTTATAAATGAGAACGTGTGTATATATATGGTTTCTATATATGCATACATACATATATATATATATATATATATATATATATATATATATATATATATATATATATATATATATATATATATATATTCTATATAAAAAAAACACACACACACACACACACACACACACACACACACACACACACACATTCACATCCACTTTTTATATACTAATACCTAATACAAACATATCAAATGCATTTTGGGAAAATGCACATAAAACTGAAACTCCACGCATTAATGAATTACAAATTCAACAATCAATCCCCAGTATCTCTCGCCATGAGATGCCACGAATAGGGGAAAAAAATGATAACAGTGACGAGATAAGAAAACCAGAAAACAAAACGGAGGATAAAGACACGGGGCCTCAATAACAAGGACGCCAAATTCAACAAAGACAACACAGAGCCGCAATAACAAGGACAACAAAAACACCCAAAGAAACATGAGGCGCAGCACTCGCGAGAGCAGGCGAAGGGCGGGCGCCGTAAGACAAACGCAAGGACGGAAATTACAAGCCATACAGTCTCTCCTTCGAAGTGGAAGGGAGGGAGAGAGGAAAGAGGGGAGAGGGAGGAGGGAAAGAGGGGAGAGGGGAGAGGGGAGAGGGAGAGGGAGGAGGGAAAGAGGGGAGAGGGAGAAGGAGAGAGAGATTTGGGTAATGGGGAATATAGCGGGGAAAGAGGAGAGAAGAGAGAGAGAGAGAGAGAGAGAGAGAGAGAGAGGAGAGAGAGAGAGAGAGAGAGAGAGAGAGAGACGAGAGAAAGGAGAGAGAGAGAGAGAGAGAAAAGAGAGAGAGAGGGGAGAGAAGAGAGAGAGGAGGAGAGAGAGGAGAGAGAGAGAGAGAGAGAGAGAGGAGAGGAGAGAGAGAGAGAGAGAGGGAGAGAGAGAGAGAGAGAGAGACAGAGAAGAGAGAGAGAGAGAGAGAGAGAGAGAAGAGAGAACGGGAGAGAGGAGACGAGAGAGAACAGGGAAGGAGAGTGTGAAAGAGAGAGAAAGAGAAGGGTCGAGGCAACGGAGAGGGCGCATAAGGTGTTATAATTACCTTGTGCACCATTAAACCCTGATGCAACGGTACATCAACAATGCGAAAGGGGGAAGAGGGGAGAGGGGGAAAGAGGAAATGGGGTTAATAATGATGAAGATCGACCATAAGGGGGCCAAGATAAATGGCAAGAGGCAAGGAAGGGACGACGAAGAGGAAAGATGCAAATATGGGAATGGACGCGGATTGGAGAGGGGGAAAGGAGGGAGGGCGATTAGAAAAGAGGGATTGGGAGAGATCAGCGATTAGGTAAGAGCGAATGGGACGGAAGGAGAGTGGATACAAAATGAAAGGATAATAGGTGAGAGAAGGAAGGAAGGGTGGAAAGGGGTCAGAAGGGTGATGGTGAAGAATGGACTAAAAAAGAAAAGGAGGAGAAGAGAAGGGTGGGAAGAGAAGGGGCGAAGGGGAGTGAATAGGAGAGAAGAGGAAAGGGGAAGAGAGAAAGGGAGGAGAAAAAAGGGTTTTAGAAAAAACGAGGAGAGAGAGAGAGGGGGAAAACGAGGAGAGAGAAAGAGAAGAAGCTGAGAGAGGAGAGAGAGAGGGGAGAGAGAGGATGAGGCCGAGAGGAGAGAGGGAGAGAGAAAAAAAAGGAGTGAAAGAAAAGTGAGTGAGGGTGAGTGAAGGAGGAGGAGGAGAGAAGAGAGAGAAACAGTGAGGGAGGAGGGAGAGAGAGAGAGAAAAGAGAAAAGAAAGGGAAAAGAGAGAGAGAAAAAGAGAGAAGGAGAGAGAGAAGGGGGAGGAGAGAGGGGAGAGAGAGAGACAGAGGAAAAGAGAGAGGGGAGAGGAGAGAGAAGGGGAGGGGACGAGAGAGAGAGAGAGAGAGAGTCAATAAGGGGTCAACAAAGGTGTTGGTATCAGAGCGCGACAGCCTGGCAGACCCACCGCTGGACGCACCAGATAAGGCACCCGCACAGCCACACACGCACACACACACACACGCACACGAAACCGACTCTCACACACAGACACACACACCCGCACACATACGCACATACGCACACAGATATATCTCGGGCGAACACTCGTTTAGGTGGATATACATTTTATGCTTTATTGGATCGTGTAGATAGCCAGTGCGGAGTTAATTTGTAATGATTTCCTCGACTGTTTGGTTATTAAGCGAAATGTTTAAATTATGTTAACTGTAATGTATTCCCTCACAAGTTAAATCGGGAGCAGAGTCCGGCAGCGCGCGAATATGATATATATTTATTAACACAATGATCTCTGAATAAATAAATAAACGTCAAAATTATACTTTCCTTCTAATCACAAGCCGAAATATTGAAGGTGATGATAACACTAATTGCAGATCTATTAATATCACAATCACCGTTGCTGCTTCTATTACCAATGCTAGTACTTACTACTACTAATAATAACCGTGGTGAAAATAATGGCAATAATAATAGTAGCAATAGTGATGATGATGATGATGATGATGATGATGATGATGATGGTTGATGGTGATGATGATGATGATGATGATGATGATGGTGATGATGATGATGATGATGATGATGATGATGATGATGATTGATGGTGATGATGATGATGATAGCAATAAAAGTAACAATATTTAATAATAATAATAACAAATAACAATAACAATAATAAACAATAATAATAATAATAATAATAATAAAATAATAATAATAATAACAATAACAATAATAATAACAACAACAAATATTCATAATAACAGCAATAACAACTATATGAATGACTGACAATAATCATATTCATAAAAAAAAATCACGATAAAGGCAGGAAAGAGAGAGAGAGAGAGGGAGAGAGTCGAAAGAGCAAGGAGGAGAAAAGGTAAGAGCGAGCGAGCGCCCACAGACCCCCCCCCCCCGCTAATCCCTCCACGAACCCACAAATCCCCTATAGATGTCGCTCCTGTCTCCGCCGCCGCCATCGTCATCTACGCTGGAAACAAAAGCGAATCGAGCGACAGGCTCCTGCGCCGAAAGGGCGCACCGCCGTCTCTTCTGCCGTCTGAGTGCGAAACAAAAGCGCATCCGATTATCGCTTTCCGTGAGCAAACCATCGCCTTCTCCTCCTCCTCCAACAACAACAACAACATAAAACTATTGCATCGAAAACAAAACCGCATCACCTACAACGCCGCAAAAAAAAAAAAAAAAAAAAAAAAACAATCACTACAAGCGCATCGTGCGACGGGCGCGGCGAGGGCGGGCGGGAGAGCATGTGGGCGGACGGGAGAGCGTGTGGGCGGGCGGGAGAGCGTGTGGGCGGGCGGGAAGCGGGTGGGAAGGAAGTAAGGAAGATCGAGGCTCGAGCGGGCGCGATGTGACACCCCTGTTGACCCGGCTCCTATATCTGTATTTACCGGGACAATATCACGGCTCGCTGCATATAACAATATTAGTCACCGTTATCGCTCCACTCCACACGCTCTGATATTGAATATGCTACTGCTTGGCCACCGGGAGATATTTCAATAGAATTTTTAACCGGGGAGTTTGGGGAGAGAGTGAGGGGGGGGGAGTGGGAGAGGAAAAGAAGAGAGGGGAGGCTCGGGAAGGGGAGGGGGAGGGAGGGGGAGAGTTAAGTGGAAATGAGGGAGGGAAAAAAGAGGAAGAGGGAAGAAGGGGAGGGGAGGAGGGGGGAGAGGGAGTAGAGAGGAAATGAGGGAGGGAAAAAAGAGGAAGAGGGAAGAAGGGAGAGGAGGGGGAAGGGGAGAGTAAATTGGGAAAGAGGGAGAAAAAAGAAGAAGAGGGGAAAGGACTGAGAAAGGAAAGGAAAGGAGAGAAGGATGGACATAGAGGAGCGAGAAGAGGAGGAAAGGATAGCGGGAGAAGATAGGGTTGGAAGGAATAGAGGAAGAGAGGCAATGAGAAAGGAAAAGTGGGATTGAGTCAGGGAGATGAGAGAGAGAGAGAGAGAGAGAGGAGAAGAGAGAGAGAGAGAGAGAGAGAGAGAGGAGAGAAGAGAGAGAGAGAGGAGAGAGGAGAGGAGAGAGAGAGAGGAGAGAGAGAGGAGAGATGAGAGAGAGTGAGAGAGAGAGAGAGAGTGAGAGGAGGGAGAGAGAGAGAGAGGAGAGAGAGAGGAGGGGCTGGAAGGAGAGAGAGAGAGAGAGAGAGAGAGAGAGAGAGAGAGAGAGAAGGAAAAAGAAGGGGAACCAGAGAGAGAAAAAAGATGGAAGAGAAATGGAAAGGAGAGGGAGAAAGGCATGAAAAGAGTGGGAAAGGGAGAGGGAGAGAAAATGAGAGAAATAAGAAAAGTAATGTAGTGTGTTGCTTATAAGTGTGTGTGTATCTCTCTCTCTCTCTCCCTCTCTCTCTGTTTCTCTTTTATTTTATTTTTCTCGTACTAACACTCAACTTCCTCTCCCACACTCTCTCTCTCTCTCTCTCTCTCTCTCCACAAGACTCAGCCAAGAGACAAACCCAGCATAATGCACTGTCATTTTAAAATTAAGGCATATATATAATCCAAAAAAGATAACTAGCAAACGAACCCAAAAAATCCAAAGAAAGAATGGAAAACGTGTAATTCACTCGATATATATTAATATTTCATTCAATACGTCTCGAGGCTGAACTTATCACGCACGCGAAAATTAGATTATCTAGCAATTTATTATTCTTTCTCCATTTTCGCACTGTAATTTTGGTTATCATTGTTATTATTATTATCGTTATTACTGTCATTAAATTTCCTATCGTGAGTATTATCTTTGGCAAGAGTATTATTTTTATACATAATTTTCTTTTTAATGCTATTATTAATAATATTATCGCCATTATTGTTGTTGTTACTGTTGTTAACTTTGTTGTTATCATCTTTATTATTACTGTAAATCATTATCAATATTGTTATTATTATCCTTATCATTATCATCAACATTACTATTATCATAACCATCTTTGTACTATCACTATTATTATCATCATCATAATCATTATCACTGCCATTTACAATTATCAATGTCATTATCACTATTCTTTTTTTTTATAATAATCATCATCATAATTACCATTTTCACCATTACGCAAAGACGTTAATGAAAATATTATACAACTACTATGTCTACCCAAAGAAGAGGAAGAATAGAAGAAAAAATAAGAAGAGGAAGAGGGACTACCACGCCTATCCACCCGCCGCCTATCCACCCGCCGCCAATCCACCCGCCGCCTATCCACCCACCGCCTATCCACCCGCCGCCTATCCACCCGCCGCCTACCCACCCGCCGCCTACCCACCCGCCGCCTATCCACCCATCGCCTATCCACCCGCCGCCTATCCACCCACCGCCTATCCACCCACCGCCTATCCACCCACCGGCTATCCACCCATCGCCTATCCACCCACCGCCTATCCACCCATCGCCTATCCACCCACCGCCTATCCACCCGCCGCCTATCCACCCGCCGTCTATC
>NC_051401.1:18350378-18365378 GCF_015228065.2 Penaeus monodon
AAATATAAACTTTAAAAAATAAAAGATAACCCCATTACTTAAAAATGACAAAACCCCAAAAACAAAAACAGCGTACATACAAAAACAAAAAAACAAATTACACCATAAAACACCACACCCACACACAAACCACACCCCACAAAATATATATATATAATAAAATTTTTAAAAAATTTTAATATAAAATTATATTATATATATATATATATAGTGTGTGGTGTTGTTGTTTGTTGTGTGTTTTGTTGTGTTGTTGTTGTTTGTTGTCTTTTGGGTTTTGTTGTTTTTGTATGTATGTTTGTATTTGGGTATTATGTATTTTGGGTTTTAAAAATTTATGATGTATGTTGTAGTATAAAAATTAATAATTTAAAAACCAAAAAAAATCCAAATTTAAAACACACCCCCAAACCCCCCACACACACAAAAAAAATAAAATTTTATTTTTATTAGAATATAAAATATACATATATAAAATTTTTATTTTTAATATATACATATAATATATATAAAAATATATAACTTTATATTTAAAATTAAAAACATAAAAAAAAAAACAAAAAAAAAAAAAAAAAAAAAAAAAAACAAAAAAAAAATATATCCCTATATATATAAATCTTTTAAAAAAAAAAAAAAAAAAAATAATATAAAATATATAAAATTATATATATATAAATAAAAAATTTATAAAATATAAAATTATATATATTATATAAAAAAAATTTTAAAATTTTATAATTTTATTTTTTACATCTTATTTTATATTTTTAATTATTTTTTTTATACTATATATTTTTTTAATATAAAAATATATATTATATATTTTTATATATATATATATAATAAAATTTTAATATTTTTAATATTTTTAATATATTAATATATAAATATTTTTATATATAATATAATATATAAAAAATATATAAAATATATAAAAATAAAATTATATTATATAAAAATTTTAAATACCACACCCCCCAAACAAAAAACCAAAACCACCAAAAACAAAAACCACACACCCACCACCACCCCACACACACAACACACACAAAACACACAAAACCCACACACAGCATATAATACAAAGAGGAACCCCCGGGGCGCCCCACAAAAATAAAACCCCATAAAAACCCCACAGATAACCGAGGTTGATGGGACGGGGTTTTCATCACGCAGACAATTTTTTTTCAAATCCAGAAAAAATACTTTTTAAAAAAAAAAAAAAAGAATTTCTCTAATTCCATTTTTTTCTCTTTTTTTCCCCTTTTTTTTCCCCCCCTTTTCCCTTTTAGATGGTCCGGGCCTTGAACAAACCCCGACTCACAACCGGACTGATTGACTCCCGATGAGTGACGGGCGCTACAATCACACAGATATTGTACTTGTATCTACAATCGCGGCGGGAAAATGTTTGGGGAAAGGGGGGAGGGGGAGGGGGGGGGGGGGAAAAGAGGGAAAAGGGAGGGGGGGGGGAAATCGGGAGAGAGAAAAAAAAAGGGAAAGGGGGGGAAAAGGGGGAAAAGGGAGGGAGAGGATAGAGGGGGGGGAAAGGAAAAAAAGGGGGGGAAGGGGGGGAGGGAGAGAGGGGAGGAAGGAGAGAGAAAAAGGAAAGAGAGAAGGGAAAGGGAGAGAGGGAGGGGGAGGGAAAAGAAGGCGGGGAGGGAAATGGATGGGGGATGGAGGGATGGAGGGGGGAGGGAGGAGGAGGGAGGGAAAAGGGGGGGGGGAAAGGGGGGAGGGAGGTCAATGGAGGGGAAGGGAAAGGAGGGGGAGGGGGAAAGGAGGGGGAGGAGAGGGGGAGGAGGAAGAGGGGAGAGAGAAGATGAGAAAGGGAAGAGTTTGGAGAGGGGGAGGGGGGGGGGAGGGGGGGAGAGAGAAAAAGAGATGGGGGGGAAAGGGGGAGAAAATTTAGAGAGGGGAAAAGAGAGGAGAATTGGGAGAGAAAAGAGAGAGAGAGAGAAAAGAGAGAGAAAAATTTAGGGAGAAGAGAGGGGGGAGGGGAAAACCAAGGGACCCCCAACGGAAAGTGATTGGGGAGTTCAAACCCCCTTGAGAGAAGATAAAGGGGGGGGGAAAAGGGTTAAAAGAGGAGGGGAGTGAAGGGAGGGAGGGAAAAGGGAGAGGAGGGGAGGAGGAAGGGGGGTGGGGGGGGGGGGGGGAATTAGAGCGAAGGAGGAGAGGGGATGGGTAAGGGGGGGAGGGGGAAGAGAGGGAGAGGAGGGAAAGGGGGAGGGGAAAAGAAAAGGGGAGGGGATAAAGGGGGGGAGGGGCCCCCGAGAGGGGGAAAAGAGATTAAGGGGGGGGGGAGAGAATTAGGGAGAAAAGAGAGACAAAGGAAAGGGAAAGGAGAAAGGAAAAACGATTAAAAAGGAGAAGGGAATAGAGGGGGGGAGGAAAAAGGGGAGAGGGGGGGAGAAAAGGGGTAATTAAAAAAGGGGAGGGGGAGGGGGAAAGGGGAGAAAAGGGGAGGGGGAGGGGAAAAGGGGGATAAAAGGGGATGAGAGGGAGAAAAAGAGAGAGAGAGAGAGAGGGATAAGGAGGGAGAGAAGGATGGAGAGAGGGGGGGGAGGATGGAAGGAGAGGGAAAAAAGGGAAAAAAAAATAAAATTAAAGCCCTAATTTTTCAAAGTCCCCTTCCCAAAAAAGTAAAAAAAAAAAAATTTTAAAAAAAGAAAAAACCCCCAGACCCGAAAGGAAAAAAAAGAAAAGGAGGAAAGAGGACGGGGGGCGGGGGGGGAAAGGGGGGGGAGGGGGGGGAAGGGACACCCCCGCCCGGGGGGGGGGTATTGGGGGGGGGGAAAGGGGGTTTTAAGGAGGATTTAGGGAACCGGGGAACCCCGACGGGGGGTGTCCCCAAAAAGATGGGGAAGCCGGGGGTTTGGGGGGAGGGGCGTTGGTTGGGTGAATAAAAGGGTTTTGGGGGAACGGGCCAAAGAAAGGATCATTTTCCCAAAGGGGAAAACCATTTTTCCCCCCCCCCCTTCCCCCCCCCCTTTTTTTTTTTTCCCCCTTTTTTTTTTTTTTTTTGAGAGAAAGAAAAGGGGGGGAAAACCGCAACAAAGGGAAAAAAGGGGGGGAAAAAACAAAAAACCCCCCCCGGTAAAAAAACTAAAGGGGAAGGGGGGCCCCCAAAACCAAAAAAACAACCAGAAAAAGGGGGGGCAAATTTAAAAAAAATGGGGGAAACCCCCCCTTTAGGTGAAGGGAAGGGCCCTGGGCCGGAAAAAGGGGAAAAAGGGGGGGGGGCCCAAATTTGGTTGGAAAAAAATTAAATAAACTCCAAAACAAACGGAAAAAGAGCCGCGGGGGGAAAGCGAAACCTTGAGTGGTGTTTTATATATATTGATAGACCGTATATTTAAACACCATTTTGCTCTCTCTCCCTTTAAGTAAAATAAAATAAATAAAAAAGCTAAAACCAAGATCCACGCAACCTGAAAAAAACCCTCGAGAAGCTCCGAGTGATAAGAGATCGCAGCGCAAGCACCAATTAGACGGAGGAAGCGCACACACGGCGTCCGGGCGAGGGGGTCATTCGGCCGCGCCGTGCCAACGGTTAATCCCGCCCGCGCTACCTTTACGGGCGAATCCTCATCTACGCGGCGATTAATCTACCTGTCTACGCTGCGCTGCCTCCGCTCTTCCTCGCTCGCTCGTTCTGTGCCTTCGCCTGTAGTCTGTTTGGCTGTCAGCATGTCTGTCTGTCTGTCTGCTTGCTGTGTACATGACTTCGTTTTGGTCTGAATTTTCTGTGTGTTTTTTTTCTTCTAATATTTTCTCGTTTCTTCCTTTTTATTTCATATGTTTTATACATCTTAACTTCTAAGTTCTCCCTTTCCCTATTTTTTATCTCTTATGTCTCCTTCCTCTCTCCCTCCCTCCCTCTCTCTCTCTCTCTCTCTCTCTCTCTCTCTCTCTCTCTCTCTCTCTCTCTCTCTCTCTCTCTCTCTCTCTCTCTCTCTCTCTCTCTCTCTCTCTCTCTTCGAGATGACAATCTGATAAAACCGTAAATACCGCTAACACAAGCGTATAATTTCCAGCCATCCAATACCAACACACACACACACGTCCCCCTGGCCTCCCAACACCTATATCTACATACGTACGCACGCACGCACACACACACACACACACACACACACACACACGTACAGCAACCTCTCTCCACAACACACACACACCTCCCCCGCCCCCTCCCCCCACCCCATGAGCGTCGAAGCCGTGTAAGTGTGTCCTCAGCCGCGAAAAAGAACAGGTTCCCGCGCCCTCTAATGGTTCGCTAATAACTACATTTAACTCCCTAAACACACACTATAAGTTAGCCGTCTCGTAATGCGAAACCTTGAGGCGTGTTTTTTTTTCTTCTTCTTTTTATTTTATTTATTCATTTTTCTGCCTTTTTTTTGTTTATTTTTTCATGTTGATGCAATTACTTAAGTATTCTATCGTGGGTTATCTGTTTGTATTTGTCGTTCGCCTTCATTATTTTTTCAATTTTGTTTATATATATATATATATACATTTTTTTAAATGTTTTTGTTTGGTTGATTAAGAAAAAAATGTTGTAACACAGCATCATGAACCAGATGGGTATAAAAAAAGAGAGAGAAAAAGAAGAAGAAGAAGAAGAAAAAACAGGTTCTAAAAAAAAGATAAAGAAAACAGAATAGAAATGATGGGCATCTTCTATCACTGGAAGAGAAATTCATTCCACAAACCATTTTTTCCCGTCATTCCTCCATCTTTCTCCCTTCGGCTCCCCCTCCACCCTCCTCTCCATATCCTCTCCTCTTCTCTTTCCGTAACTCTCCCTCTTCTACTCGTCTTTACCTCCCTGGTCCTTCTCCTCCTCCTCTCCCTTCCCCTTCTCCTCCTCTTCTCCCATCCCCTTCTCCTCCTCTTCTCCCTTCCCCCTTTTTCCTCCTCCCCTTCCAACCACTCCTCTCCCACCCTCTCCTTTCACCCTCCTCCCCCCTCCCTACCCTCCTGCCCCCCCCCCCTCAAAAGTACATTAAACCCGCGTAAATCAAATCGATCTCCTCGTGACTGAGATCTATAAATCCAAGATGGCGACGAGGCGGAGATGAGATTGCGGAAAACGAGGCAACGTCGACGCTTCATCTTCGTCTTCCTTATCGTCTATTTCTCTTTTATTTTTTAAACTTACCTTTGGATTTGTTTTTTTCTTCTTCGGATAAATAATAATAATAATAATAATAATAACAATAACAATAATAATAACAACAACAACAACAACAACAACAATAACAATAACAATAACAATAACAACAACAACAACAATAATAATAATAATAATAATAATAATAATGATATGATGATGATGATGATGATGATGATGATGATAGTAATGCTGACGATGACAAAAAGAAGAAGCTGAAGGTAAGAAGGACGAGGAGAATGAGGATGAGGAGAGATATGAAGAGAAAGACAGCGAACTGATTCAGAGAACAAAAATAATAACAATAAGAAAAAGGGAAAAAAAGAAGTAGAAAAAAAAAACGTCGGAGAAGAAAGGAGAAGAATTAAAATCCAGCAAATGAACGAAAAAAAAAAAAGGTAACTGAATCCTCAGTCATTAGCGTTCCTCTTACACAGCTTCGCTTATCGATAACGTGTGAAAGTATGCCGTAAGAATGCATATAAAGTGAAGAAAAAAAATGGCGTGAAGAGTAACAGCTACTCCGCAAAAATGCCAAAAATGCCCAGTTTGTGTGTTGCTTCCATGCCCTTTGAGGTCTTCTCGCGTTTCCACTGTGCCTTGTCTTTGCTATATTTTTTTTTCACGGCTCTTTATCGTGTTTCATCTCATTTAGACTCTTTCATCAAGTGTTTCTTTTCGTCATTCGTTTATCTGTCTGTCTCGATCTCTTCGTTCTTTTACGCTGTTTTTGTTTTTCCTCTTATGTTCGTGCCTTCCTTTTATCTTCTCTCCTGTTCTTCTAGCATTTCCCATCTCCGTCTCTACTTTTTCTTTCTGTATCTTTCCTTTCATTCTCGCTTTTGATCCTGCCATTATCTTTGTGTCTTTTTCCTCTTTTACCTCCCATTATCTTTTGCCTCTCTCTCTCTCTCCTCTCTCTCTCTCTCTCTCTCTCTCTCTCTCTCTTCTCTCTCTCTCTCTCTCTCTTCCCTCTCTGTCCTCATCTCTCTCTCCTCCTCTCTCCTCTCCTTCTCTCTCATTCTCTCTCTTCCCTTCATACTTTTGTACCTCAATACCTGTCTTTTTTCTCCTTCCATATTTCCCATCTCCTTTCGTATTCTCATTCATTTCTCCTTCCCTATCCCTCCCCTTCTTTCTTCCATATCCCTCCTTCCCTTCCTCCTCTACCCCTCCCTTTCCTACTTCTCCCATTCTCCTTCGTTTCACCTTCCACACCATCTCCAATATCTCTCCTCTCCCTTCTCTTCTCTCCACCGTATCCTCTCTTCCCTTCTTGCCTCCTCTCCCTATCCCCCTACCTCTCCCCTTCTCTCCCTCCTCCCCCTTCCCTTCTCTTCTTATCCCCCTCTCTCTCTCCCCTTTCCTCCCTTCCCTTCCCTTCTCTCCCTATCCCTCTTCCTCCCTTCCCTCCCTTCCCTTCTTTCTCCCTTTCCTCTCCCTAGCTCTCCCTTTTCCCTCATTCCCCTTCTCACCCACCTCTCCCCCTTCCTCCCTTTCCCATTTCCTCCCCCCTTTTTCCCCTTCCTTCCTTTCTTCCGCCCTTTCCTTTCCCTACCTCTCGTCTTTCCTCCCTATTCCTTTACCTCTCCCCTATCCTTCTTCCCTCTCCCCCTTCTCCCTCCCTCCCCCTCTCTGATAGCAACACACCCCAATAAAAATGCAAATGCCCGAATAAACAAGTGCGATAGACCACACTTCCCCGGCCGCAGCGCAGTAATGAGGCCCTCCTTCACACTCGGCCACAAATCATGCCCGTCCGTCTAACCGGGGCTTCCGGTGAGAGGGTACGCCGCACGAGACCCATTGTTGTTGTTGTTGTTGTTGTTGTTGTTGTTGTTGTTGTTGTTGTTGTTGTGATGTTGATGTTGATGTTGATGTGGTGGTGGTGGTGGCGATGGTGTGTGTTGTTATCATTATCATCTTTCTTGATCACATTTTACTTTTGTGGGGTTTAATTCTGAGGCGAGTGTTCGTGGGTGAATGCCCAGCTATTGTAAGAAAATATAAACAACCACAACAACACCAACAATAATAATGATGATGATTATCATTATCATTATTACTATCATTATCATCGTCATTTTTATTATCATCATCATTATAAATATTATTATTGTCATTATTATAACAGTACTGTACTGAGGATAACTATGATAATAAAATCAAGAACAAGACCAGTAATAATGTTGACTGGATAACGAGTGCAAATGGCAATAACAATAAAGACCCAGACGTGACGAGCCTAAAATTCAGTGAAGTGTAGTTTTCAAGCAGAGATTAACCTAAACAAAACAAATAAACAAATCACATAACCTATTTCACCTAAAATATAAAGCCTACTGTGCATGTTCCTCTTCTTCTATTTGCTTTTTCTTTTCTAACTGCAGCTACATTCCATTACACTTTTCCACACGTTTATCACACGTTACTGTGTCTGTTACAGCGTCTCTAATCTCCACATCGAGAAGGATTTTTTGTGTGCGTGGCTATTTGTAGCATCCGCGACTTTCTCTTCTCTTCTCTTGTCTTGTGTAGCTGTCTCTCGCGGGAGATAACTCGCAGAGAAACGGCCAAACAATTCTGAACAACTCTGAAGCACATTCGTACAATTGAATAAATGTTAGGATAGATAGACAGGTAAAGGCGATTATATAATTTGGAAGGAAATATATTAAGTGAATTCATTAGTAAACACACATGAACGTACACATACACATCATGCAAAAACATCAATCAACACAAAAATGCACACCTCCCTCCCTCCCTCTCTCTCCCTCTCTCACATGCATATGCTAAGACACACGTGTGGACAAACAAACAAGACTGAGACGCGACCTCTAAATGCACCCCCACTTTTCCCAAGAAAAGAAACTTCATGCGAGGGCAGAAAAACAAGTCCCAGACATGTTTCCCAGACCCAACTGGACGAGGCAGCGGGCATCGACAGGGAATCCATCCACCAATCTGGAAATGATATAGTTCAAAAACAAGATTAGTGTCGAAAGGGCGATAATCGGGAGGGTTTGTGATGGCTCGATCTCTTCTGTTTCGTTCCATCTGGTCTGTCTCCGTTCTCGACTTCTCATCTGTCGTCTGTCTCATTTTGCTTCTCGCGTCTCTCCTCTGTTTCTTCTCCTATCTTCTTCTTTCTTCTCTCTCTCCTCTCTCCCTCTCTCCTCTCTCTCTTTTTCTCCCTCCCCCTTCTTTTTCTCCCTCCCTCCCTCTTCCAGGCATCCGGAATGGCTGGGAGGACAATGACATTTCAGAATCAAACGCGATTTTCTTCTTGTCTTCTCACAAAATTCCCTTCCTATTGTCCCTACGTTATCTCTCGCCGCGAGGGGGTTGGGATGGGGGTGGGGGAGGAGGAAAGGGGTGAGGGGGGAGGAGGAAAGGGGTGAGGGGGGAAGGAGGAAGGAGGAGGAGGGGGAGGAGGAGGAGGAAAGGGGAGAGGGAGGAAGGAAGAGGAGGACGACGAGGAGGAGGAGGAGGAGGAGGAGGAGGAGAAGCAGGAGAAGGAGGGAGGGAGGGAGGGAGGAGGGAGGAGGAGGAGAATGGGGAAGGGGGAGAAGCAATATAGGGGGGGATAGAGGGGAAGAAGGAGGAAAGAGCAGGAGCAATAGAGGGAGGGAGGGGGGAGGAATAGGAGGAATAGAGAGACGGGAGAAGGAGGAGGAGCAGTAAAGGGGAGAGAGAGGGGAGGAGGAGGAGACGTAACGGGGAGGAGAGGTGGTATACCAAAGAAAAAAAGGAAAAAAAATCTTTCGCTGGCGGCCGTGACGTCCTTCGTCGCCGTCCGTGCGTCTCTTTCGTCTCATTAAAATCCCCATGGTGAAATCGTGGGATACACGATGTCTGCTACATATTATGTAATCTATATGTATGTGTAGTGGATGTAATGTGTGTGTTGTGTGTGTTTTGTATGTTTGTGTGTTTGTTGTGTTGTGTGTTTGTGTTGTGTGTGTGTGTGTTAGTGTGTGTGTGTGTGTGTGTGTGTGTGTGTGTGTGTGTGTGTGTGTGTGTGTGTGTGTGTGTGTGTGTGTGTGTGTGTGTATGTATGTATGTATGTATGTATGTATGTATGTATGTATGTATGTATGTATGTATGCATGTATGTATGTATGTATTTATGTATGTATATCTGTGTGTTTGGGTGGGTGAGTGAACGAGTGAGTAAGTGAGTGTGTGCTTATTTGGCGCGTGCTGACACATACTTGCTCAACAACATTTCATGCACTATTCACTCTCATAAACTAAGCCAACGTATCCCTCAAGCGATGTGTAAAGCAGACTAACGTTAATCATCTCACAAGCAGAGGAAAGACAAACGTTAATCACCACGCAAGCAGAGCGATAAACGCCAGTCGCGCTTCTCTCTCTCTCTCTCTCTCTCTCTCTCTCTCTCTCTCTCTCGCTCTCGCTCTCGCTCTCGCTCTCGCTCTCGCTCGCTCTCGCTCTCGCTCTCGCTCTCGCTCTCGCTCTCGCTCTCTCTCTCTCTCTCTCTCTCTCTTTCGCTCTCTCTAGATGCATCCTTTTCGAAATGAAAAAGTAAAAACGAAAAATTCAAAACAAAACTAAAGAAAAACAACAACATACAAACCAAAATAACGAGCAAGAAAAAATAGAAGAAAAGAATCGATTATTTTTGCCCAGCTCTTATCTCGGCCAATAAATCGGGCCGTCTATGCAGCCTCGCTCCTACGCAGACAGGTGTAAGCTGTCAGCAAGAACTCGGTTTTACGAACTTGTAGACGAAAGTAGCACTGCTCTCTCTCTCTCTCTCTCTCTCTCTCTCTCTCTCTCTCTCTCTCTCTCTCTCTCTCTCTCTCTCTCTCTCTCTCTCTCTCTCTCTCTCTCTCTCCCTCCCTCTTTTCAGTCAATCTATCTCCCTCTTATTCTAACTCTCTCCAAACCCGTCGCCGGAGAAACATTATTACAGTCTTGATGGAAATTTTAATTACTCGCGATACGCTTAAATAGAACCTGATACATGCTCAAATATTCCATCAATTTTCTTCTCGTCAGCATCAACAAGAGATAATTTTGAGTTATGTCTTCGACCCTTATTTCAAATTCATTCTGAGCGACGGCGGCGGGATTCCCGAAAGCGTTCGCTCGGATCCCGTGGCGGCGGCGCGGCGGGGCGGACGGAGGCGCGCGGAACGGGGACGAAGGGCGCTGATCCAGGCAGCCGCGGCCGATAAGCATCTAGCCGGGGTTTTTGCAAGTTTTCAGATAAATTTTGCAATATAAATGGAGGAGGATATGAGCGACATAAAATGCTGACTTGTCGATAAGCCCCGAGAGTTGCGCAAGACGTGATAACATTCAGCGATAGGCGTATTTTATGGACATTTTGATGTTGCCAACCGACGCGATTGGTTGAGTGAAACACAGACCGACACGGAGCTTCGAACCCTTTTGAACGGAGTCAGAACCCATTAGTCCGAACTGGTTTTGTTTGTATGTACTCAAGTGGCGGCGGCGGCGGTGGCGACGGCGACGAAGGAGGATCTGGAGGAGGCGTCGGCGGAGGCGAAGGCCGGGTTATACGATCTTATCCCGCCGATGGCTGGCACGTTTTTACGGGCAGGAGCAACGCCGCAAATTACTCCATTTCGTCGACAGCTCGGCGAGTACGTACGAGAGTAAGAGCGTGTGGGCGTGATCAAAGTGCGTGTGCGTGCGTGCGACGAGGCACAGTTCACACACCGTCGGACGTGCTTGAGTGTGTGTACGTGCGTGCGTTCGTTCGCGTGTGACAGTGATAAAGCCCATCCACTTGGTAATGCGGATAATCAGTCCTGCGAGGCCTTCGATCAAGGCCCGGCGAGGGCGCGCTCGGCCACTTAACGCTATCGCTCGACTATCGGGCCTGTTATCGAGGCGCGGCCGGACAACCATCACCATCAAAATATTACGTCCCTTTACGTCCGATGCATTAATGGCGTCCGCGTCGGCTCTTGCAACGATTTGCAACGATGTGCAACAACACACGTTCCCCCTCCTCCTTCTCCTCTTCCTCCCCCTCCCCCTCCTCCCTCCTCCTCCTCCTCCTCCTCCTCCTCCCCTCCTCCTCCTCCCCCCCCCTCCCCCTGTCAACGCGTCGTGCACAGGTGCCCCGTCTACCTGTCTGTCAGAAGCACTGTCGTTTAACCTTTGAGAAACAGGTGTGATAACCTTAAAAATGAAGCGATAGGCAATCAATAATTTAATGGATCGCTGAGCACGGTGACAAGGAGGGCCTCGGCTCGGGAAGCTGCCGCCTGCTACCTGACTCTCGCTCCTAAATGGCACACGAATGACTAATTGGACGAGGCTTCCTTGGGGGGTTTCGTCTCCAATTCGCGGAGATACTAATTCGCAATCGTGTTCCTTCTCGCCGTCTCAGCGCCGCCCTTTTTTATCTCGATCAGTTCTCGCGCGTCACCTTCGGGAGAGTGAAAGTGTGGTTTGCTGACGCATGGCTGACACTGCGGACTTCTGGAATTTAAAGAAAAATCATGTACACGTGCAACCAGACACACACACACGCACGCACGCACACACACACACACAACACACACACACACACACACACACACACACACACACACACACACACACACAGACACACACACACACACAATTAATAATCACAGTAAGCCCAATAATAATGGTACTAATGATAATCATCATCATCATCATAATAATAATAATCTACAACAAAAACAACAACGGCAATTATATTAATGATCAAAACAATAACAATTATTATAATATTGATGATAATATAAAAACAACACTAATCCCAACAAAAATCAACAATAATATAACACAGTAATGATATTTAACAGTAAAAAACACCACCAAGAAAGACATTTTCAGCCAGCAAAACCAACCGGGGTATGAAATATGGCCGATGCTGTTTTAATTAATGAAAGGAATTATGAATTATTAATGGCACAGACCCATGATGAAGATAATAAAACGTATGGGAAAGAATCCGCTCCATTATTTTTTTTTTGCTATCAAGTTTTTCATAAACTGTTTCAAGTAAATGTATATAGTGTTTGTAAACAATACCTGTAAAAGTACTCATAATAATAATACTTATAATAATAACACTAATAATAACAATTATAATCATAATGTTAGATTAAGAATAACAATAACAAATCGTAATATTGCTAAATTCAGAATAACAATTCTACTAATAAAAAAAATATATAATATAAAAAATATCACCAATGACGGTAATAATGAAAAGCAGACCATTCAATAAAAAGTCTACGGGATATTTTCAATATATTTGATTACCTAAACAAGTTGCCAGAACAGAACAACACCGTAAATAAAATGTCTGTGACTCTCAAAGTGCTCTTCGGACACAATTCTTTCAAAGTAGGTGGCGATGAGGAAATTGTGAGTTACATTAAGCATGACGTAACTTATGCAATAGAGCACAATTTCAACATTCAATTTGTGTGGATACCATCTCATGTTGGCATACGGAAGCACGAGCAAAGAAGCCTGCAGCAAGGATACTATGAACATAGATCTTGGGATGCCTCATGCTAGGGTTGCACATATATTGAAAAGTTCTCATAAGGAAGAACTAGTAGATCTGACGAAATACGTTTAGGTTAAAGAATGTACTGGTAACTGCACGGTGCAATAAGTGCAGATGAATCTAGATGTAGACTGTGTAACGAAGAAAACAAGCGGACAGTTGAGCACTATATTTCGGAATGTCATATGATATAGCCTTTCAGACCACCTAACATGAGGTATAAGAAACTATGTCAATATATCTTCATCTATCCATTGAAAAGTATACAAAACATTATCCTAAACTTACTATGTAAAACAGCCTACAATTAATAGAGATGTTGATTGTAAACACAGTGGTCAAAAGCATATCAATGACTATGTTAAATATTGGTAAAACTGTAATCACGATTGCCCACGGCTGAGCAGATAGCCAGGGTGGTAAATAAACACTTAACTTAACGTAACTTAAGTAAGTTACCAGAAGAGAACACAGTGAATAAATGTCATATATTTGATAAAAAAAAATATATTAATGATAATGATGATGGTTATGATGTTAATAATAATAATAATAATAATAATAATAATAATAATAATAATAATCATAGCAAAATTAATAACAGTTATAATAATCATTATAGCGATCATTATAAAAGTATTAATTATCATACTACGGAAAACAAAACAGAAAAAAAAACTATGTAAACGGAGAAAATAAATAAAAGAAAGACCAAAAGAGCAAATTCCAAGAAGTTAAGAAGGCAAGAAGAAAAGTAAAGAAAAAAGAGCACATTTCAAGAAGTAAAAAGAAAAAAAAAAATCCCCGATGGGCTCGCACGTCGACCGCGTTTTCTTCGTCGTGATGCTTCGAGTGCTGTCGCCGCCTTCGTCGTCTCCGTCACTGTTTGCCATGGCTTTCGTCCTCATGGATAATTCAGGTCACCCTCGTCACAACTGTTCAACCGTGTTCGTCAATTCGCTACTGGCGTTACCGTCAGCGTCCTCATTCTTGGTCACCGTTGTCTGCCTACGCCATCACCACCGCTCTTATCACCCTCATCATCGTCGTCATCATTCCTCCGCTATCCCCCTTCCCCACCTCCATCATCTGCCATCCATAGTCATCATCACCGTCACCCGTCCGCCCCTACCACTAGCCGACAACCGCGCCAGGAGGAAGTGATGACGGCGGCTCAAGACATCTCGCTTTGATTGGCCCAGCCGGAGGGGATAAGGGGGGGAGGGGGTTGACAGGCAGATAAACTCCGCCGTTTGATTGGTGGAATAGCTCGTGACGTGTTGATAATGTCGGTGTTGATAGGTGGAAACAGTCGGTGACGTGACGATAACGTGGGCGAAGGTGATTGGCGGCATCAGGAAGTGGCATCCGCGCTATCTGGCGACACTAAACACGGAGGAAGGGGGTGAAGGGAAGGGGGGGAAGGGGAGGGGGGGAAAGGGAAGGGGTGATGAGGGAGAGGAAGGGGTGATGAGGGAGATGAAGGGGTGAAGGGGAAGAGGAAGGAGGCGAGGAGAGGGAGAAAGGAAGTGAAGAGGGGAAAGGAAGGGGTGATGAGGGAGATGAAGGCGGAGAGAAAGTGAGAGGAGAGAGGAAGGGGGTGGAGGGAGCAAGGAGAGGAGGGGGGCAAAGGGGGAGGAGGAGAGAAGGAAGGGAGGGAAAGTCACAGCGGTGGCGTTTGCAAGGCAAGGGAAAGGAAAGGTGAGAATGAAGATGGGAGAAAGGGGAAGTAAAGAAGAGAGAAAGAAAATAGGGGGTGAAAGAGAGAAAAAAAAAAAGAATGGCAAAAGAATAGAACAATCAAACAAAAAAAAAAACAGAGAAAGGAAAGGGGGAAACAAGGAAGAAGAAACGGCGAAAGGTCCCCCCCCCCCAAGGACGGTGAAACTTTAAATCCCCATAAATCTATCAGTCTCTTGCCTTTAAATACCGCACGGTTCACCCTCGCCGATTCCTAATCGAATACATTAACATTCAGAAAGTTTTTTTTTTTTCATCTTCTTCCTATATATAGAGTACGTGTAAATTCCCTTTAGATATGGAATAAAATATACATAGTCTTATCAGCTGATGGATTTATTCGGGAGGGTTCGTGCTGCTGGTGATGTAATCCCACCTGATTTAGGCAAATGGGAAGTGTGTGTGTGTGTGTGTGTGTGTGGTTTTGTTTTGTGTGTGTTTTTGTTGTGTGTGTGTGTGTGTGTGTGTGTGGTGTGTGTGTGTGTGTGTGTGTGTGTGTTTGTGTGTGTGGTGTGTGTGTGTGTTTGTG
>NC_051401.1:18377878-18382878 GCF_015228065.2 Penaeus monodon
TTCAAATAATGGGGAATTGAACACCGTCATGGCCGAGCGAAGAGAGGAAGAGAGAGGGGAGAGGGAGAGAGAGAGAGAGAGAATGAGAGAGAGAGAGAGAGAGAGAATGAGAGAGAGAGAGAGAGAGAATGAGAGAGAGAGAGAGGAGAGAGAGAGAGAGAGAGAGAGAGAGAGAGAGAGAGAGAGAGAGAGAGAGAGAGAAAGGAGAGAGAGAGAGAGAAAGGAGAGAGAGAGAGAAAGGAGAAAGAGAGAGAGAGAAAGAAAGAGAGAGAAAGAAAGAGAAAGAGAGAAAGAAAGAGAGTGAGAGAATGCGAGAGTTATAAAGTAAATGAGTTACTAAGTGCGAAGGAGACCTCGAAAGGCGACGAAAGAGGCGGCGGGTACTTAAGTACAACAAATGAATAAATGACAAGGACAAAGTTACGCACGCACTCACTCTCCACCGAAATCGACCTGGCACTCTCCCGCAACATCTCGCGACATCCGAACACCTCTTCCCTGAGGCCGAGAGGGACGGCAGCAGCTCATCCATCGCCAAACGAGCCTGTTGATTCAACCATCTTTGCTGCCACGCCCCCAGCGCACACGCGGGCACATACAAACGTACAAACACCATTAGAGAGACGCCCCTCTAACATGCAAACACACAAACAAAAAAACAATACGTACAGACACATGCACGTAGAATCACGTACACATATACACACACTGGCAAACACACATACAATAACGAAAAGTTACACACAAACAGAAGCATGAAAACAGACACAAACATACACAATGCACAAAAAACAAAAGATTCACACGTACAGCCACATACGCGCAGATACACGTAGACAACAGACGCAAACACACACACACACACACATACACACATACATACACAAAAACACATCAAACAAACAAGCAAAAAGGACACGTACACACAAACATAAAAAACAGATAGCGACCGACTACAAAAAACAACAGCATTCTGTCGAGTCAGGAAGCAAATCGAATACAAATTGATACAGCAGCAGTACACGTTGAGTCATCGAGCAATGGAGAACAAGAAATGCAGTTGAGTGGGAGGGGAGGGGGGAGGGGGGAGGGGAAGTGCGAGGGGAGGGGGGAGGGGAGAGAGGAAGTGGGAGGGGAGGGGGGAAGGGCGAGGGGAGGGGCGAGAGGAAGTGGGAGGGGAGGGGGTAGGGGAGAGAGGAAGTGGGGAGGTGGTGGGGGAGAGGGAACGAGAGAGGGAGAGGGGCGGGGTGAAGGGAGGAGGGAAGTGAGAGAGAGAGGGCTGGATGAATTGGAGAGGAGAGGTGAGAGAGAGGAGGAAAGGGGAGAGGGGAGAGACAGAAGGAAAGGAAGGATAGAGAGAGAAGGGGGGAATTGGAAAATGAAGGGACAAGAGGAGAAGGAGGAGGAAGGGGGGAAAAAGGGAAACATAGGGAAGAAAAGGGAGAAGAGAGAGAAGGAATGGAGATGTATGAGAAAGGGGAGAGGGAAAGAGACAGAGGAAGGCAGGGCGAATGAAAAAAAACAGTAGCATAGGGAGGAGAGGAAATTAAAAACAAGAGGGGAGAGGAATATGGGGAAGCTGTGTCGGGGGAAAGAGTAAGGGGAAGGGGGTGGGGAGGCTACAGAGGGGGAAAAGGTCGTGAACGAAGTCTGCAGGCAAAGCAGTTTACGATTCACCCCCCCCCCCCCACCCGTGTCAGCAGGTCACGTCATCGAACGTCAACGGAATGAAAGAGCAGGAGGGCTGAATGGAATGTATTGGGATAGAAGGAGGGAAGGGGGAAAGGAGGGAAGGAGGGAGGGAGGGAGGAGGAGGGGGAAGGGAAGGATGAGGGAAGGAGGGAAAGAGGGGCGGAGACAGGGAGGCGAGAGGGAGGAAGGAGGGGAGGGGAGGGAAGGGGAAGGGAGGGGAGGGGAGAGAGAGTGAGAGAGAGAGAGAGAGAGAGAGAGAGAGAGAGAGAGAGAGAGAGAGGAGGAGGAGAGAGGGAGAGAGGAAGGGAGAGGGAGAGGGAATATAGAGGGAGGGAGAGAGGCGGGAGATGAGAGAGCGAATGAAGGACGAGAAGGGAAGAGAAAAAGAGTAAATACGGACTATAAAATAGACAGAAAAACACAAGAGATTAAACAGTTATCTCCTCCAGACAAATGGACAAACAATAAATCGCACAGTGCTCATGCAAAACAAAATCGATTATCTCCAAATGCTCCGTAGAACAAAAAAAAAAAGCAAAAAAAAAGTAAAAAAAAGTAAAAAAAAAAAGAAAGAAAGAAAAAGCAATCTCCTTGTAAACAAACACAACAAATTGTTCAATAAATCTTCAACCGATAAAAGACGTCCTTATAAGAGAGAAAGAGTAATCGAAGATTTTGAAGTCTAAAGGAGCGACGGAAAAAATCTTTAATGACATGAACATAAAGATGGAAAGGAAGATGGAAAAGGAGGATGAAAAATGGAGATGCGAGAGACGAGGAGAGAGAGAGAGAGAGAGAGAGAGAGAGAGAGAGAGAGAGAGAGAGAGAGAGAGAGAGGAGGGAGAGGGAGGGGGAGAGAGAGAGAGGGGGGGGAGGGGAAGGAGGAGAAAGCGAAGAGAGATGATGAAAGAGAGAAGAAATGAAAAAGGAAGGGAAGAAAGAAAGAGTAAGAGTGGAGGGAAGAAAGAGGTAAAAGAGAAAAGAAAGAGAAAGGAAGGAATGAAAAGAGAGAGAAAGTCAGAAAGAGAAAAGAGGAAAAAGGAGAGAGAGAGAGAGATGAAAAGGAGAAAACAAAAAGGAGAAAAGGGAGAAAAATCGACTAAAAAAAAGGGTGGGGGGCCCCAATAATCGGAAATAAAGGACTCAGGGGGGAGGTCGGGGGTCAGGGGGTCTTTTCCCCTTTTGCCCCCTCCCCCCCCTCATTTCTCCCCCCTTTCCCCCCACCCCCCACCACCCCCCCACCCCCAACACTCTCCTTTCCCCTCGGGGCCCAAAAAAAGATTTTCACCCCTAAAAGGATCTTTTCCCCCCCCACCCCTTCCCAAAAAAAAACCCCAAATTTCCCCGGGGGGGGGGGGGGAAAACCCAAAAAAAAAAAAAAAACGGGGGGGGGCCGGGGGGGGGGGGGGGGGGGGGAAAAGGGGGGGGAAAAATTGGAAAGGGGGGGGGCAAAAGGGGAAAAAAAAAGGAAAAGGGAAAGGGAAAAAGGGGGGGGGGGGGCAGAGGGGGGGAGGGGAGGGAGGGAAGGAGGAGAGGGGGGAGGGAAGGAAAAAGAAGAAATAGGGAGGGGAGGGGAGGGAGGGAGGGAGGAGGGAGGGGGGAGGGGGGGAGGGGGGGAGGGAGAGGAAAAGGGGAGGGGAGAGAGGGGAGAGGGGAGAAGAAGAGAGGGGGGAGAGAGAGAGAAAAGAGAGAGGAGAGGGAGAGAGGAGAGGGGGAAGAGAGGGGGGAGGGCCGGGGGAGGGGGGAGGGGGAGGGGAGGGAAAGAGGGAGGGGGGAAAAAGGGGGGAAAAAGGGAAGGGAGGGAGGGAAAAGGGGAAGGGGAGAGAGAGGGTGAGAGAGAGAGAGAAAAGGAGAGAGAGAGAGAGGGAGGGGGGAGAGGGAGAGAAGAGGGGATAGAGAGAGAGAGGGGGGGAATTTTGGGAGAGGGAGGGGGGGGAGGGAGGGAGGGGGAGGGGGAGGGGGGAGGGGGGAGGGGGGGGAGGGAGGGGGGGAGGGGGGGGGAGGGGAGAGGGAGAGAGAGAGAGCAAAGGGAGAGGAGAAGAGGGAGAGGGAGAGAGAGAGAGAGAGAGAAGAGGAGAGAGAGAGAGAGAGAGAGAGAGAGAGAGAGAGCAGCGAGAGCGCGACAGCGAGAGAGACCCACCCACCTGCTCGCGACATCCCGGCCGCGTCCTCGGCTGCCTATCATAATGGCTCGCTCGACGTCCTCTGGCATACTAAACGGCCTGTAATCAAAGGCGCCACACCCTCTGATTCCCGCGATATCGTCTGACCTTCTCTATACATCGGATGTCCTGACCTATGACTTATCTGTTTCTCTCTGCTCCCCCAATCTCTCACCTTTCTAGCTCTCCGGCTCCGCTTTGTCTTGTCTGTTTCCTATCTCTCTCTCATTCACCTTCCCTCTCTCTCTTCCCATCTCCCTTACAATTCTCCCTCTCTATCTTCTTCCCACTCCCCTCTCCCTCTCTCCATCTCTCTCCCCTCCCCTCTCCCTCTCTCTCCCCCTCCCATCTCCATATCTCCATCTCTCTCCCCTTCTTTCCCTCTCTCCTTCCCCCTACCTCACGCCATCCCCCTCCCTCTCTCCTCTCTCCTCCTCCCTCTCCCTCTCTCTATCCCAAGTCGGTTACAGAATCACCAGTCATTGTAAGACGTAAGGCGTAAGACGTTGCGAAAGAACATACTTCAGTACTAATTGGGGGGGGGGGGTACGTGAAAAATTGGAAACGACGTATAGACAGACAGACAGACAGATAGATAAACAGAGAGAGAGATGGAATGCGAGAGAGGGAGTGCGGGAAATAGAAAACCAAAACCGACAATCACGCGGCCACCCACAGACAAATGAGACTTGCTTTGTCGGCAACAGATGTAAACCGACCAACATCTGTGGCCTCTTATCTCAGGAACACCGACTGGAAGACCAACAACACAAACGTCAACATCAACGGCGACATCACCACTTAGACCGTCATCAACAACAGCAGCAAGAACATCAAAAAGAAACATCACTAACAACAGTGCCCATGAACAACAACATCAACATCACTGCCCATATCATCAAAATTAAGATCAGCACCCGCGTGTCAGCAGCTGCAGCATCACCAACAGTAACGCCACCACCAACAGTAACAACACCAGCAACAACTTCAACAATAACGCCACCACCAACAGTAACAACACCAGCAACAACTTCAACAATAACGCCACCACCAACAGTAACAACACCAGCAACAACTTCAACAGTAGCACCAGCACCACCACCACCACCACCACTGCAACAGGAACATGACCAACAGCAGCACCCA
>NC_051401.1:18387878-18395378 GCF_015228065.2 Penaeus monodon
GGCAAAATTCTAAGATAACAAAAGAGAAATGCAAGAATAAAAACAATTAGAAAATATAAACACACCTGTCCATCCCATCCCTCCTCCTCCTCCATCCCCACCGCTCTGCCTCCCTCGCTCCTCCTGCCACCTATCCCTTCTATCCATACTTCTCCACGCCTCCTCTTCACCTCCCCTACCCTCCACCCTTTCCACACACCTCATCCCTCGCTCCGGCCTATCCCTCCCCTTGTGACCCCGCTCTGCCCCTTTCCCTTTGTCGGTCACTCTCCCTCCTTACCCCGGTGGAATCCTCTCCACCTCTCTCTCCTTCTCCATTCCATCCCTCTCCTCTCCTCTCCTCTCCTCTCCTCTCTCTCTCCCTCCACCCCTTGCCGACGCCTCTCCGTCTCCTCCGCCACCTCCTCCGACGGGGCGCGCGTCAGGAAAGGTTTAGTGGGCGCCCATTAAGAGAGACGTAGAGGTCTTGTAGCATTTATGAAGTGTAATGACCGAGCGTTCTGGAAGAGGCAGCTCGAACAAGCTCACTTACTTACTGACTGTCTTGGCGGCACAGTAGGGAGAGGGGAGACAGTGGGAAGAGGGGGAGGAGGGGGAGATGGTGGGGTATGGGGGGCGAGGGAAGGATGGTGGGAAGAAGGGGAGGTGGGGGAGATAGTGGGGAGGAGGGAAGAGGAGGGGAGGGGAAAGGAAGGGAAGGAAAGGCAGGGAGGGAGGGGAAGTGGAGTAGAAAGCATGCACTAGCTGTCATGACTGCACTGGAGGGGTAAGTGGGGGGGGGGGGTTAAGACAGGGAGAGAGTAGGAAGGGGAGAAGGCAGAGGTGGAGAGTAAAAGAAGGGAGGAAGGGACAGATGGGGGGGCAGACAATTTCAATAAGCTCACATTCCTATCCGTTACTTCATGATTGTCATTACAGCACCGGAGGAAAGGAAGGGAGCGGAGAGGGGAAGGGGGAGAGTGAAAAGGAGGGAGGAGAGAAGGGTAGAGGGAGAAATATGGGCAAGGAGGAAGAAGATAGAAGAGGAAAATGGTACACGAAAAAAGTAAAGCAAGTGGATGGGAATACCAGGAGGAGAAGATGAGTGAAGGGAAGATATAAGCAGACGAAAAGGAAGAAGGAAAATTAGAAGAAAGTGGAAAAGGAGTAACATAGGAGAAGAAGAATGAAAAGGCTACAAGCGGGGAGCAATAGTCCTAAAGCTTATGGTGAGTGAAGCGTTTAAGCTGTCATGTACAGTGCAGTGGTGTTCATTGCGGTCTGATGGCGTTTTGTTGTTCTCCTTAATGGTGAGGGATGGCGTGTTTCGTCGCTGTTGCTGTTGCAACGGCTGTCGTCCTGCAATGCTACTTAGATGTTGAAAAATGGTTGTACACTGATACTTCAGTTCCATTTTTTCTCCGTTTGTCTCCCGCTTCCCCTCACTCTCCATCTCTCGAACTGATCTTTCCCTCTACCTCTCCTTTTCCATCCTCTTACTCCTCCTTTCTTTCCTCTTCTCTCCACCCACCCACCCTCCCACCTCTAGCTACACGCCCCTCCCTCCCCTCCGCTCCCTCTCCCACCTCCCCTGCCCCTCCCCTCCCCTCCCTCTCCCTCTCCCATCTCCCCTTCCTCCCCCCTCCCTTCTCCCCTTTCCCAACTACCCCATTCCCTTACCCGCCTCCCCTCTCCCCCCTCCCCTCCCTCCCCCTTCCCCGGCAATCCGCCCGCAACCCTTCCACGATCCCGCCCAAGAAAATGACTCGCGGGCTAATGCAAACAAAAGAGCATCAGCCACACCACGACGACGCGTAAAACCCCTAACTGTCTTGTCAAGCTGTCAAGTCCGTCCGTCATGCGGCGAGCGAGGTAATAAGCCAAGCCGGGTCGAGGTCATGGCCCTTTCTTCCTCTTCTCTTCTTCTTCTTCTTCTTCTTCTTCTTCTTCTTCTTCTTCTTCTTCTTCCTCGTCCTCCCCTTATTCATTTCTCTTTCCTTCTTTAGCTCTTTCCTTCTTCTTTTTTATATTATTATTATTATTCCCCCCAACGCCTCCTTCTCCTCTTTCTCCTTATCCGTTCTTTTTCTCCTTCTTTTTTTCTCTTCGTTCTTCTCCACCTCCTTCGTTATCCAAACACCTCCTGTTCTCCCGCCGCCCGTTGCCTCACCCATCGCCTCGCTCGCCCTCGGCCGGCTTCTCTCAGGTCGCTCGAGGCGCTCAGAGGGCGGGGAGGGTGAGGTGGAAGAGTGGAGGAAGGGAGGAGGGGGGCTGGATGTGGAGGGGCAGGAGGTGGAGGAAGGGAGGTGAGAGAGGTGGATGGGAGGAGGTGGATGGGAGGAGGTAGAGGGGCAGGAGGTGGAGGAAGGGAGGTGAGAGGGGTGGATGGGAGGAGGTGGAGGAAGGGAGGTGGAGGAAGGGAGGTGAGAGAGGTGGATGGGAGGAGGTGGAGGGGCAGGAGGTGGAGGAAGGGATGTAAGAGAGGTGGATGGGTGGAGGAGGAAGGTTGGTGGATGAATGCTTGGGTGGAGGGAGGGTAGGAAAGGGAGAGGAAAAAAATAAAGAGGAAGAGGGGAGGGGGGGAATGAATGGGCGAGGAGGACGAGTGGGGAAAGACTAACAAAAGGCATCAAGAAAAGAAAGACACCTAAATAAACCGTGGGTGAAAACAAGATGAGAAAATAGCAAGAAAAAGAGCAGAGGACAGATTGATCAAGAAGCATATGTCGGCCCAGATCGAGGGAAGGAGGGGAGGGGGTGCCCCAGGAGGGGGTAAGAGGGTGGACAACGCTTCCCCTACCGATACCCCTTCCCCCTCACCCTCACCACTCTTCCCCTTCCCCTCCTTGTCTCCTCTTTCTCAGTACCACTACTCCCCCCTCTCCTCCCCTAACCCTCCTCGCCCACCCATTCCCTCCAACCCTTACTCCCTCTCCCTCCCCCCCTTCTCGTACCCCTCCCCCTCCCCAACCCCCTCCCTACCGAAGGATGCTGTCGGGAGTGTCGTTGCCATAACACCCTATCTATCTATGCGAGGGATTTAGCATAAAAGCGCCGCAGTGCTGTCGACACGTCCGCCGACTCGTAAAAGCGGCTCTTTAAAGGCCTCCCGACAGCTGTCCCGAGCTCATTCCTTCTCGAGGCTTCCGCGGGAGGGCGCTACTGTCGGCGGGCCCGCGCGCGCTCCGTCTGTGCTGGCCCGGCTGATTCACTGCTTCTCTCCACTTATCCCTTCGCGAATTTGAGTGGAAGATAAGAAATAGGGAGAGGAAGGGGAAGAAGAGAGAAAGGGATAGGGGTAAGAAAAGGGACAGAGAGAGAATGGAACGGTATAGAGAAAGGGATGGTAGAGCGAAAGGGGAAAGGGGGAGAGGAGGAAGAGAGGGAGAGATTGGCGGGGAGAGGGAGTTGTTGGGGGCTAAGAATGCGGGAGGATTTACACAGTCGTTCACCCCCCCCCCCTAAAGAGCTCATCAGTTAAAATCACAAACACGCATTTTCCACCGAACATCGACTTTCTAATCATCAAAATTGTTATCTAAGAATATAAAAAAAAGAACCAGAACAAACAATTACATCAGTGAATGAGTGAATAATATAACAGACCGTAACAACAACGAAACGATGACAACAAAATAAATAAAATCAACAAAACGAAAAAAGTACCTCACGAAGCCACCGAGCACACGCACGCACGCACGCACGCACACGTACACACGACGGCGCATCCCAGACACAACACAAACACATTACGGAGTCCCAACTACAACATACATTCATCAAGCGAATCTCAGACGACAACATACAGGCAGACAAGAGAGTTATAAAGAAAAGCAAAAACAATACATAACGGCAAGTCATTTCAGATTTTCTCTTCTCTCTCTTTTCAAAATCACATTTCGATATCGCTCCTTCTCATTATTCAGTGTTTTTCTTATGCTTCCCGTTTTTTTTTTTGTCTCCCCCCTCCCCCAATTTCCCCGATTCTATTTCCCCTCCCCCTCCTTCCCCCAAATGTACCTCCTCCTCTCTGCGCCCTCCCCCTTTATTCTACTTCTCCTATCTCCCCCTTTCTCCCCACCCCGTTTTCACCCCCTGTCCTCCCCCTCCCCCCTCCTCTTCCTCTCCCACGCACCGGGGCAACGAAGGAGTCATCTTACATGAGTCACACTTAACTCAGACTTAAAACTTGTATTATCTTCCATGTAGCGACTTCAAGAGGGAGGGGGAATGGGGGGGAGGGGAGGGGGCAGATCACTTGACACTTCACCCTCCTCACTCCATCGTCTCTTTCTCTGTGTCTGCGTTTCCTTTCTCTCCTTCTATGCCTGTTAATTTATCGGTCAGTTTGCTATTCCCATCAACGTTTCTCTTCATTTTCCCCCTTTTCTTCTCTCATTTCTTTCACATTCCCCTCCTACACCTCCTCCTCTCCTTTTACCTCTTTTACCTTTTTCTGTCATTTTCCTGGACCTCCACCTGTTCCTTCCCCTCGCTTTCCTAATCCACCTCTTCCACATAACCCTCTCCCTCACTCCTTTCTCCATGCCTCATTCCCCTTCACGCCCTGTTTCTCCACCTCCCTTTCCTTCTTCCTCTCCTCTCCACTTCACCCCACTCCTCCCCCTCCACCTTCACCCTGCACTTTATTCTCTTCCTCCATGCAAACCACTTTTCACGTCCACTTTTTTTATCCTCTACTTCTTCCCTAATCCTTCCTTCCTTCCTCCCCAACTCTCTCCTCCTCTTCCCTTTCCCTCTTTCCTTTTCCCTTCTCCCCCTTCCTTCCGTCCTCCCTCCGTCCCCATTCTCTTCCCTCCCTCCCTCCTCTCCCGTCCCCCCTCCTCTCCCTGCCCCTCCCACCCCCTCTCCTCCGCCCGCATCCACCACTCTTCCTTCACCTCATTATCTCTCCGCTCTCCCCTCGTTCCTCAGTCAGCTTCCTTGTCTCACCTGCCCTTCAAGGCTCTCCTTATCTTATCTCGCAATAATTCGAATGACTCTTCCCTCAGTGTCACTGCTCGGCCTCTTAA
Source organism: Penaeus monodon (assembly GCF_015228065.2). Lineage (NCBI taxonomy): Eukaryota > Metazoa > Arthropoda > Malacostraca > Decapoda > Penaeidae > Penaeus > Penaeus monodon. The sequence continues at coordinate 18,392,891 of NC_051401.1, forward strand.
TATCAATCAACCTCGACTAAAGCCAACTAGGAGGAAGGAGGACGAAGGAGGAAGGAGGAGGGAGGAGGAAGGAGGGCGAAGGAGGAAGGAGGAGGAGGAAGGAGGAGGAGGAGGGAGGAGGGACGTGGAGGAAGGAGGAGGGAGGGAGGAAGGAATAGAGGAGGGTGGGGAGTGGAGGGAGGAGAAGGAGGAGGAGGTAAGAGGAGGGAGTAAGATTGGGGTAGTACGAGGAGGAGGAGGAGGAGAGGAGGAGGAGGAGAGGAGAGGATGAGGATGAGGAGGAGGAAGAAGAGGAGGAGGAGGAGGCGAAGATTGAAAGGAAAGAATTCGTCCCTTTTTTTTGGTGTTATTCTAATTATCATTCCTTTCTTATTCCCCTCTCCGTCTTCCGTTCCTCTACCGTTCCTTCAACCAATCTCTCGATTGTTCATTTTCTTTATATTTCCACTAAAATTATTATTATTCCTTGTGTTACTTGCGACAAACATAACAGCCAATAACATCAGTTATTGTGCGAAAATAAAAAATTACAACAGAAATAGTAATGTTCACAACAACAGTATTAGCACCAGCAATTGTCATTAGAAGTAGCAATAACTATAACTATAACACTAACAACTGGTAGCAATTACAGCAATCATAAAAAAAATCATCATCATAACAGCGATAATGATAATGATCATCCCAACAACAACAAACACGATCACAGCAATATCAATAATAATAACAACAACAATAATTATAACAACAACAACAATAATTATAACAACAACAAAACAATAAACATCATCACCACCAACACCAACAACAACATCAATAATAAAATCATAATAATAATAATAACAACAACAACAACATCAATAATAATAATCATAATAATAATAATAACATCAAAACAACGTCAATGACAATAACAAAACATTTGGGGATTTGCACCTGCAGAATACAAGGCGGAAACCACAAATCAGTCTCAGGACACATATAAATGACAAGAGAGACAGAGAGTGCGATAAAGAGAATGCGAAAGAAGCCATAACAACAAAAATATGAAAAATAACAGCAGAAACAGTGATGATGATGATGATGATGATGATGATGATGATGATGATGATGATGATGATGATGATGATGATGATGATAATGTGATAATAATCATAACAACGATGAATGAATGATGATGATGATGATGATAATAATAATAACAGCATAATAATAACAACAACAATAATAATGACAAAAATAACAATAATAATAATTAATAATAATCATGATACTGATAATAATACTGATAATGATAACGATAACAGTGACAGCATAACAACAACAATAACAATAACGAAAGTCAGAGTAATATTAAAAGAAAAGAATAACAAAATCAACAGCGCTATTGGTAACAAAAGTCGTAAGAACAACAACAAAAACGCCAACAAGAGCACCAACACCAACAATAATAAATCCCGCCGCCCGCGAATCCCGCCACCCACGACATCCCCCGCCGCCCGCGAATCCCGCCGCCCGCGAATCCCGCCGCCCGCGAATCCCGCCGCCGTCCATCCGAGCAGCGCGACCTCCGATTACCACGAACAGCGCAAGTCGCGTGACGTCATCGCCGATCGCATCTCCGCGCACAAACAATCGAGCGCTCGCGGAAATAGGCGTCGCCGCCGTCGCCAAAGATGGAGAAATGGATAATAGCCGCGGGCTTTGAACAAGAGGCGAGATTCTTCCAACTGCTGCTCCGTCTGATTCTGCTGCCTCTGCTGCTACGAAAACCTATATTACTACCACTATCACTACTACTATCATTACTACTCTTACTATGCTCCTATTACTCCTGCTACTGTTAGTATTACATTTTTTTCTCTCTCAGCACAGATAATAAGCAAAACAAACAAATCCAACATGGGGAGTGCAAGAAGTATGAACGACGCATAATCACGATAAAATAAAATATATGACAGAATAAAACATTCCAAAAAAAAAAATATATATATATATACATATAATCCCCTGGGTTTGTCTTCCGCCCATGAATTACATAACGTGTTCTTATCGATAATGATATCTGATATCTCGGGTTTAACAAATGTGAAAATCCACCATCCAGTACAAGGTTAACTATCTCTTTTTTTCTCTCAACTTCACAGAACTTCGAATGTTTCGTGTGGTTTTGCGGTCCGTGAGGAGAGTGTCGGTAGGTAAAAAGGCTTACAAAACGAACTGTACGTTACAGTGATCATGATAACAGTAGTAGTAATGATAAAAATAATGGAGACAGTGACGATGGCGATGGTGACGGTAACAACAGTAATGATAATGATGATGATGATAAAACATAATAACGATGATGACACCAGTGCTAGTTATGATAATGATAAAACAGTTAAAATAATGCCAGTAATGGTAAACTGTGTGAATTTCCCAACAGAAAAAAATGCAAATTCTTTTGTTCTTTTATCTTGCTCTAACTGTTCTTGGGGCAATCATG
>NC_051401.1:18405378-18407878 GCF_015228065.2 Penaeus monodon
AACCCCGCCCACCAGCCCACCCCATCCAAAAAAACCCCCCTTCCCTTCCCGCCCCCCCAGCCTAATTATCAAAAAAACCCCCCCTTTTTTCCCCTACCCGATTTTCTCCCCCCCCCACGCCCACCCCCCCCTTCCGTCCCTATTCCAGAGGCAACCCCCCCACCCCCCAAAAAACCCCGAAACCCCCCGGGCTCGTTCGCCGGTGGGGTTGAGGAGGGATAATCCCTTCCTCGATCCCTCTCCTCTCGCGCTTAACCTCCGAGTCTGAGGCTATCCCTTTTCTATCTAAGAATTTAATTTTTATTTACAGCGTAAAGGTTTTTACGTTAGAGCCATATACATGCACACACACACATGCGCGCGTGCGCACACACGCGGTCACAAACACGCTCACGCTCACACACACACGCACACACAAGCAAAGACACGCGCGCGTGTCTATATACATACAAATACAAATTAAAATTATTATATTATATATAATATATATATAATATATATATATTTAAAATTTTATAATATTATATAAATTTTAATATTATAATATATAAAATTTAAAAATTGTATATATTTATAATATATTATATATATATATATATATATATATATATATTATATAAAACATAATTACATAAAAACATAATCCCATATATACAATATATACACATTTTAAAAATCTACTATTAAATATGGTGTATGTTTTGTAGAAATTTTTTCGGGTTTTTTTGTATGTATTTGCATGTTTGTATTATGTTGTGTGGGGTGTGGGGGTTGTTTGTGTGTGTGGTGTGTGTGTGTGTTTGTGTGTGTGTTTTGTGTGTGGTTGTGTGTGTGTGTGTGTGGTGTTGTGTGTGTATTCATACATACTCAACATACATAAAACCACACACCACACACACTCACCACACAAACAAATATATATATATATATATTTTAAAATAATATATATATATTTATATATAAATATATTTTATATATTCCTTTTCTTTGTTCATTATACATTTTTACCATTAATTTTTTCCAGTAATCAGTCTATAACAAAATATTTAAACAATAATCTAGTGACATCACGAAAAAATTTTTTAAAATTGTAATGACATCGTCATCACCATTTTTATCATTTTTTTTTTTCCCATAATGATCGCCCAAGATCTCTCTCTCCTCTCTTCTCTCCTTTTTTCTCTCCCTTCCCCTTTCTCAAAATTTTCTCTTTTTCTTTTCTCTCTTTTTCCTTTCTTTTTTTGTTTCTCTCTCTTAATCTCTCTCCTCTCAACCCTCTCTTTTAATCTCTCTCTCTCTCAATCTCTCCTCTCCCCCTCTTTATTCTCCTTCTCTCTTTCTCTCTCTTTCTTATTTTTCTTTTATTTTTTCCTCTTTTAAATTCTTTTCCCCCTTTTAATCTTTTCTCCCTTTTAAATCTCTCTCTCTCTCTCTCTTAATCTCTCTCTCTCTTCTCTCTCTCTTAATCCCCTCTTCTCTCTCTCTTTTAAATTTCTCTCTCTCTCTCTCTTTTCTTAATCTCCCCTCTCTCTTTTCTCTCTTAATCTCTCCCCTCTCTCTTCTCTCTCTCTCCCCTTCTGTCTCTCTCTCTCTCTCTCTCTCTCTCTCTTCTCTCTCTCTCTCTCTCTCTCTCTCTCTATATATCTATTATATATATATATATATATATTTTTAAATTTATATATATATATATATATATATATATTTTAAAATCTTCTCTCTCTCTCTTTTCTTAATCTCTCTTCTCTCTTTTAATCTCTCTCTCTCTCTTATCTCTCTCTCTCTCTCTTTAATCTCTCTCTCTCTCTCTCTTAATCTCTCTCTCTCTCTCTCTTAATCTCTCTCTCTCTCTCTCTTAATCTCTCTCTCTCTCTCTCTCTCTCTCTCTCTCTCTCTCTCTCTCTCTCTCTCTCTCTCTCTCTCTCTCTCTCTCTCTCCTTCTTTTTACGCTTTTGGATCTACTTACGATTATCCAGCATTAAAAGGAAATCTTCTCTCATTCTTCTTCTTTTTAAGTTCCATGAATAATCATAATAGACTCGAACCGTAAAGATAAGTGGATATGCATGTTTCCTTCTTTATCCCCCCTTTCCCCTTCCCTCCCCCCCCCCTCTCCTCCTTCTCTTCATCTCTTTTAACCTCCTCCTCACCTCACTTCTCCTCCTCCCCTTCTTTCTTTTTCTTCTCCTTCTCCTTTTCGTTCTTATCCGTCTCCTTCTTCTTCTCCTTCTCCATTCCCTCCTCTTCCTCCCTCCCCCTCTCTTTCTCCCCAACCTTTTTCCTCTTCCTCCTCTTCCCCTTCTCCTTACTTCCCATTTTTATCAGTACCTCCTCTTCTTCTCCCTTTTCGCCCATTACCTTACTACTTCTCTTATTCTTGTTTGCCCTTCCTCCTCCTCTCACTTCTCCACCCCCAGTTCACCCCTTAATTCTCTCCCTTTTCTCCTCTTCTCTCTTCCTTTTCCTTCCCCCTATCTTCCCCTTCTTTGATTCTACCTCT
>NC_051401.1:18412878-18420378 GCF_015228065.2 Penaeus monodon
TCTACACCGTTGCCGTTACGATGAACGCCTGAACCTCGCAGAAATCTTGCATCGCTTTTCTTCTTCAATCGGCATCATCGATCAGAGTTCCCGATGGGACTGACCTCGTCTCCCCCCCCAACACACACAGCCCCTATCCCCCGGCTCCTCCCCTCCCCTTCCCCTACTCACCTCGTCTCTCTTATTCTTTAATCTCTCTCTCTCTTTCTCTCTCTCTCTCTCTCTCTCTCTTTCTTTCTCTCTCTTCTCTTCTCTTCTCTCTCCTCTCTCTCTCCTCTCTCTCTCTCTGTCCTCTCATTTCTCGTTCTCTCTGGTTTCTCTGTCAATAACTCTAACCATCTATCTATCGTGTTTCTCTCTGTCCGCTTTTCTTCTTATGACTATTTATTCATCCATTTAATTTCTGTGTATTCTATCTATGCCTCTGTATATCATTCTCTCCTTCTCTGTCTGAGTCTGTCTGTGTTTCGCTCTCACTCAACTCTCTCCTTTCTCTCTGAATCTCTCCCCCTCCCCTGTCCCTCTCTGTCTGTCTCTAACTTCCTACCTCTGCCTCTCTCTGTCTCTGCTTCTGTCTCTCTTTTCCAACTTCTGTTTCCCTCTTCCTCTTCCTCTCTCCTTCCCTTCCTTACTCTCTCTTCCTCTCGATCTCCCTTCCCTTCCCTTCCCCCTCCCTCCCTCCCTCGGCGGCACAGGTGTCCGCACGGGCAACGCCAACCAGTACCACCGTTCTCCGCGGAAACACCATTCTAAATGCATTAAAACGGGGGAAGTATGTGTAACTAGCACAAGGGCCTCGTATCTGGGCACAAAATCAAATGCCAGCTTCAGGTTAGTTTATCTCGCTGAAGTATCAGTCTTGACCCCCCTCCCTGTACCTCCCCTTCCCTTCTCTCCCTCCCTCCCTCCCTCCCTCCCGATCCCTCTGACCTCCCCCCCTCACCACCCCCCTTCCTCCCACTTCCCTTTATCTCGCCACCCCATCATCAAATTGTAATTAATCTCCGTCGAATGTGCACTTCCATTTTCACATTACTTGATTATTACAACATGCAGAATTATAGATGATACTGCAGGTTGTATATGCGTCGCCATTAAAACGGGGTTGAGGAGGGCGTTTATCGGGGTCGCCCCCATCTGGTCAACGGTTGCGTTTTGCCCTTCAACAATGCAAGCTAATTTAACTTTTAAGACACGTGTACTTACGGATCATAGTCTCGGTGCGCGCAGGTTGATGGATGGTCCGTTATGTTTTCCGTCAAGATGGGATATCACGCACAAACAAATGAATAACGACTATATGTTTCTCAAACATTGCATAATGCATGCTTTGGACTCGCTCAAAGCCCGGGATAGGATAACAAGGAAAGCTCTTAGTCCATCCGCGTCATAGGGGTCACAGCGCCGCCTTGTGCCAGTGCGGCGTTGACCCTTACGGACGCCGTGGATAAATATCAGGCCAGGAGAGCCTTATCTCAGGCCGGTTAAGTCCACTACTTGAAAGACTAATTTCTCTGATAATAGTTCTTGACACGACTTACAGTTTTTGTGGCTGATAGCGTAAGCAACAACATTAAACTCTAGACAATTTTATTTAGATTCTCGCTATCGTTTTATATGCGATACGAGGAATTTTCGGTAGCCTTTGCAACCGCGCTCGAAATTATTCCAACCGCGCCTGCTTTTTTTTTTCCTTTTCTTTTTTTTTTTTCTTACGCCGTGTTTATTGTTTTATCTCGCGAGCCAAAAGGAATCGTTTGCGAGCTCCCCCCCCCTTTTTTCTCGCAAACGAAAACGAATCGCCTTGTTTAATTCGCATTGTTTCTCGAAAATGATCGTTCTGGACGGTCTGCTTAGGGCGCACTGTTGCCAATCTCGCGCTTATTTATAACTTCATTCTCTTCCAAGGGGTTAAGGGTGCGCCGGTCCCCTTCTCTTCTCGTCTCCCCCCTTCCCTCCCTCTCCCTCTCTCTCTCTCTCTCTCTCTCTCTCTCTCTCTCTCTCTCTCTCTCTCTCTCTCTCTCTCTCTCTCTCTCTCTCGTTCTCTTTTCGTCCTTATCTAGTAATACCACCACTTCGCTATCACGCTATCGGCAATATATTCCCAAAATAACTCCAGTAATGTTGAGAATCCATCACCTCCATAAAACGTGATACAGACGAACTGCGAACCAATCACTGGGATAAAGAGGTTGCTGCCAACAGGAATCAAGAGGGAGAAGATGAGAATGAGAATAAATAGAACAACAACAGCAACAACAACAACAAACAGCAACAACAACAATAACGAAGACGATGAAGACGACGACCACTGCAACGACAATGTAATCAAGAAGGAAAAGAAGAAGGAGGGCGAAAAGAAGAAGAAGAAAAAAGAAGAGGGAGGAAAGGAAGGAGGAAAAAAAAGGAAGAAGAAAAAGGAGGAGGAAGAAATGAAAAAGAAGAAGAAAAAGGCGGAGGAGGAGGAAAAAGAGGAATAAAAAAAAGAAAGAAAAAGAGGATGAAGAGGAGAGAGAAGAAGAAAAGATAAAAACAAAAACATTAGACTCTTAAAACAAATATGCAAGAACATCTAACTGGGCGCTCTTATCACACTTAAAACCAAACGAGGCTCAAGTATTTTAGCTGAGTAACACCCAGAAGATCTTTATCGCCTCGCGCAAAAAGAAAATCAAAGCGAACGAAGACTAATACCAATACTAACAACAACAACAGCAATTATCAAGAACAAAAATAACAACAAGGATGAATAATCGGGCGGGAGCGATAACGTCTTAACAGAAAAACAACAAAAGCTACATCGCCTGTTCTACCGAATCGCACGAACGGAGGAGAATTAACCGAGAACAGTAACCGACCTCAAAAACCAACACAAAAGCGAGCATAATACCAAAGAAATCGTCACATAAAACACACAAATAAGACAGAATCGAGAACACCGTTATCACCTCCATCTAGAACAACGAGAACAACACCAGCGATGAGAAAAACAAAACCTACGGACCAAACTGAGCGAACGCACGGACACAGAACACCGACCACAACCACCCCACCACCGCTCCATTTGGAACCACCACCACCAACCCAGAAAAACAATAACAAAAACAACGACACAACATCAACAACAAGACCAACATCAATAGAAACATCAACAACAAAAACATCATCATCTACAACAACAAGAATAACAACAGCAACAACAACAACAACGACAACATCAACACCAACAAGAACAACAACAACAATTATAATAATAACAACAGAGGCTGGTTCTCTTGCGCCACAGACTCCGGCGCGGCTCCGTCTTACTATCTCCCGGAGCAGATACGGGGAACCCATTTGGTAAAAGGCTGGCATACACCTTATCACACCTCCTATCATACTGATAACACACAGCGCAACTATTCGCTGCCACTAAACTTCGCGACGCGCCGACTCTCTCGCTCCCTCCTTCTGCTTCTTTTCTCTTGTTTTTTATCGTTATTATCTTGTTGTTTCTCCTCTTTTTCCTTTTCTGGTCTTCTTTGTTCTTCTTTCTTTTCTTTTTCATCCGCTTTTCTTGCCTTTTTACGGATTTTCTCTTCTATCTCTTTCTCCTTATCCTTTATTTGGCGAGCGAGATTCTTTCGCGTCGAGGAGGGAGAGGTGGAGGTGGAGGTGGAGGGAGGGAGGGGTAAAGGAGAGGAGGGAGAGGGAGGAGGAGGGGGTATTTCGGAGGATTTTTCTAAGGGGAGAGGGGAGATGGGAGGGGGGAGGCGGGAGGGGGGAGGAGAGATTTTCATTTTCCGCCCAAGAATTTTTCTTGTTTACTCTCCTCCTATCCTTCTTTCATCGTCTTCCCACCTCTTTTCTCCTCCCTCCCTTTTCTTCTTTTTTCTCTCTCTCTCTCCCGTTCATTTGGCATTGCAGGAAGTTATCGTTTATGGAATCGTCGACAGGAATGATGGATTGGCGTGTAATCGGCTGTGAGCGAAGACGGGCAACGGGACCACGGGAGTAATCACCCCAACCCCCTTTCTTTTTTTCCTTCTCCCTATTCCCTATTTCCCACACCTTTCTCCATCTCTCCTCCTTTTCTCACCTTCCACCTCCACAACCCTTCGCCAAACCCCCTATCCCTTCTCTGGCTCTTTCTCTCTCTCTCTCTCTTTCCTTCCTTTCTTCTTACATCTTACCCTCCACTATCTCCTCCCCCATTCCTCCCCTCCCTCCCTGCCTTCTCCCATTACCCTCCACTATCTCGTCCTTCTTTCCCTCCCTCCCTCTCTCCCTCCCTCCACTCCTGGGTAATCATGATTGGTATCTGGAGTCCCTTCGGCCGATATTCTACGGTTGTGTGTGTGTGTGTTGGATTACTCCACGGTTGGTATAACTGCGCATGCGTGGGGGAGAGTAATCCCAGTGTATTAGAGTGTATGAGGAGATTCCCTGCTATTTTTCGTTTAAACATTCTTTTTTTTAGGTATCTATATCTATGGTCACTCATTTAGATGTCAACAATGCATATAAACAAGGAAGATAAAAAACGCTGTATATTACATGGCAACACGTTTAATACTATTCTCTCTCTCTCTCTTCTCTCTCTCTCTCTCTCTCTCTCTCTCCTTTTCTCTCTCCTCTCTCTCTTCTCTTTCTCTCTCTCTCCTCCCTCAACCCTCTATCTCTCTTTTTCTCTCTCTTCTTCTCCCCATCTCTCTCCTCCCTCCCCCCTCTCTCCCTCCCCAACACCTCTTCTTTCCACGAACCCTGCCTCCTCCTCCCCTTGAGTCTCTATCTCGCTCTTTCCCATACCCCTTCCTCCCACCCTAAACCCTTCCCCCTCCTCCTTCTTCCCCCACTTCTCCCTTCCCCCTCTCCCCTCCCCTCGTCCCCCCCCCCCCCGCCCAAGATACGCATGGTTGTTCCGTCTCTTTATCAGCACCACCACAGGGCCTGATAAGCTAAGAAGGATTACTCACACCTACATCTGGCAACCAGGGGAGAGGAGAGAGGAGAAAGGAGGAGGGAGGAGGATGGGGGTTGAGGAGGAGGGGGTGGGGGTTGAGGAGGATGAGGGTGGGGGTTAAGGAGGGAGTGAGGTGGGGAAAGAGTATGGATGATGGTGGGGAGCACACGAGGAAGAGGAGGGAAGGGTTTAGGATGAGAGGTGGGAAAGAAGAGTAGGAGGGGGGTGGGGGTTGAGGAGGAGGAGAGGTGGGGAGAAGGCGAGTAGGGGGTGGGGAGGAAGAGGAGGAAGGGAGTTAGGGCGGTTTGAGGAGGATGAGGTGGGGAGAAGTAGGACGCGCGACGGAGGTGTGTGGGCTGTTGAAGGATTGAACAGGGTGGTGAGTAGAGAGAGAAGGGGAGGGGGTGGAGAGAAGAGCGGGGGAGTAAGAAGGGTGGGGGTTCAGGAGGAGGAGGTGTGTGAAGGAGGGAGAGGAGGGGGGGGTTGAGGATGAGGAGGTGGGGAGTTGAAATTGGCAGAGGAGTCGGAGGTGGGGAGAAGAGCGAAGAGGAGGGTGGGGTTCTCGTGGAGGAGGAGGAGGGGTGGGGATTAAGTAGGAGGGGTGGGAGAAGTATGGAGGAGGGGTTGGTTGGCAATATAGAGGAGGGGGTGGGGAGAAGAGGAGGAGGAGGGTGGGGGTTGAGGAGGAGGAGGGGGGAGCAGCGGCGGAGGACGGTTGGGGGTTAGGCGCTGGCGGCGGAGGTGTGTCGTCGAGAGTCAGCTGTGAGACTGTGAGGCGCCGAGTAAGAGGCTTGTGGGGTTGCTGGGGAGGAGAGTGTGTGCGCGAGGCGGTTGTTTGCACGCGGCGGCAGGGGTGGGAGCAGTGGGGGTGGGCCAGGACGGAGGCAGGCGGGGGGGGTTGCGGCGTCGGATTTGTGGAGAAGAGAGGGTGGGGCGCCCGAGTCGAAGGGATGGGGTTGGGGCGTCCAGCTCTTGGCAGGAGGGGGGTGGGGCGCCGCGGCGCGGCGGGTGGGTTTGCGGGGCGGCGGTGGGCGCGGCGGGAGGAGGGGGGCTTGTGGTGTGGTTTCGGCAGTGCGGGCGGTTGGGCGCCCATCAGACAGGGTGTATTGCGGGGGATAGGGAAGAGCAGAGGAGGCTAAGGTGGCGTAGGGGGGGTTGCGGTACGGAGGAGGTTGGGCTCCGCGGCTGCGGGGGTGGGGTTGCGGAGGCGGCGGGTGTGGGTGGTTTGCGGCGGCGGCGGTGGGGGGCGGTGTCGTGCGTATGCGGCGGCGGTGCCGGGCGCCTCGCGCGCCCGTCGGCGGCTGGGGGTTGGCGGCGGAGGAGGGTGGGGCGCACGACGAGGAGTGAGGTGGGTAGAAGATGCGGCATGACAAGGATGGGGGTTGTGACGTGTCTGTGAGCACAGCGTGGGTCGATCCGCCGGCGGTTGCTGGGGAGAAGAGGAGCGGGGGTTGGGGGATGAGCGCGGCGGGGTGGGCGCAGAGCGGTCGGAGGGTGGGGGTTGCGGCGGCGGCGTGGGCGAGCCGGGGCGGCGGTGTGGGGGTTGAGAGACGGCGGAGGTGGGGAGCAGAGGCGGTGGGTGGGGCGTCCCGGCGGGGGTAGGTGTCGATCGCGGAGGAGCGGGGTGGGGCGAAGAGAGAGGCGGAGGTGGGCGACGCGGCGGAGGTGTGGCGCCGCGGAGGCGGTGGGGCGCAGCGAGGGGGTGTTCGGCGCGGCGGAGGGTGGGGAGAAGAAGCGCGGCGTGGGTGGGAAAGAGTGACGGAGGAGGGTGGGGTTGAGGTGGAGGAGGTGGGGGTTGAGGAGGAGGAAGGTGCGGAGAAGAGGAGGAGGGGTGAGCGGGGGTTGAGGAGGAGGAGGGTGATGGAGAAGTAGAGACGGGAGGGGATGTGGTTGGAGAAGAGGAGGAGGAGGGTGGGGGTTGAGGAGGAGGAGGGTGGGGGTTGAGGAGGAGGAGGTGGGGAGAAGAGGAGGAGGGGGTGGGGAGAAGAAGAAGAAGAAAAAGAGGAGGAGAATGGGGAGGAGGAGGAACGAGGAAGTGGAGAAGGATAGAATTGCAAGTGAAGTTGAACAAGAGAAGGGACAAAGGAGGAAAAGAAAGACGACGACGACGAAGAAGAAGCAGAAGAAAAGAAGAAGAAAAGAAGAAGAAAAAGAAGAAGAATTAAAAGACTAAAGATAATGACAAAAGAAAAGAAAAGAAAAGGAATAGAAGAAAGCAAGAAAAGAAAAGAGAAGACGAAGATGATGAACAGAAGAAGAGAGATGAGAAGATCTGAAAAGACAGAAACGAAGAAAGAAAGAAGCAAGTGAAGAAGAAGAAAAGGACAAAAACGAAAGAAGAGAAAAAGAAGAAGAAAGAAGCAAGAAAGAAGAAGCAATGAAAGAAAAAGACATAAAAGAAGAAAAGTGATGGAAAGACAGAGCACGTGAAGAAGAAAAGAAAGCATTAGTACAAGAAAAGAAGAAAATTAAAGAAAAAAGATCATATAATTACTAATTAATACACAATAATAATAATGATAATAATATCCATTCTAAAAAGAAGCAAGAAGAAC
>NC_051401.1:18427878-18437878 GCF_015228065.2 Penaeus monodon
TTCCGAAGGGCCGCGTCCTCCCTCGCGGCCGCAGCCGAGAAACTCCGGACGAACCCCTCGCCAAATAAAATGGGGAGCCCCCGGGAAGACCGGGGGGGGCATGGGGAAAAAAAATAAAGGCCCGGGGGGGCCCCATCGCCGCCCGGTTAAAAAATAAAAACCAATCCCAAAAATTTGGCCGGGCCCCCCCCCCCTTTGGTTTTTTTTTAAAAATAAAGGTTCCCCAAGGGTCATGGCTTCCTTTTTGAGAACCCGAAAAAAAAAGGGGAAAAAAACCCCCCCCCGGGCGGGGGGGGTTGGGGGGGGGGGGGGGGAAAAAGGGGGGGGCGGGGGGGGGGGAAAAAATGGTAAAAAAAACAATTGGGGGGAAAAGGGGGGAAAAGGGGGGGTAAAAAGGGGGGGGGGGGTCCGGGACAAAAAGGGGGGGGGGGGGGCTAAAGGCAAGGGGGGGCCCCGGCAAAAAGGAAGGGGGGAAACCGGGGGGGGAGGAAAGGGGAAAGGGGGGAAGGGAAAAGGATAAGGGGGGAAAGGAAGGGGAGGGGGGGGAAAAGGGGGGAAAGGGGGGGGGAAAACCAAATAAACAAAGGGGGAGGACAAAAGGGGGAAGGGGACCAAAAAAAACCAAGGCAAAAGGAGGAAAAAGGGGAATTTAGGGGGGAGGAAAGGGGGAAAGGGGGAAGGGGGGGGGGGAGGGGGGGGGGAAGGAAGGGGGAGGGGGGAGGGTGAAAAAAAGGGGGGAGGGGAGGGGGAAAGGGGGAGGGGGGGAGGGGGGAGGGGGCCCGAGGGGGGGAGGGGAGGAGGGGGGGGTTTTGGGGGGGAGGGGGGGGGGGGGAGGAGGAGGGGGAAAAGGAGAAAAAAGGGGGGGAAAGGAGGGGAGGGGAGGAGGAGGGGGGAGAGGAGGAAAAGGGGGAGGAGGAGGAGGATGAGGGGGAAAAGGAGGAGGGGGAGGAGGGGGAAGGGGAGGAGGAGGGGGGGAAGGGGGGAGGAAAAAAAACGGGGGGAAAAAGGAGGAGGAGAAAAGAAAAGGGAAAAGGGGGGGAAAGAAGGGGGAAGGGGAGGGGGGAGGGGAGAAAGGAGGGAGGAGGGGGGGAGAGGGGAAGGGAGGGTTGGGGGAAGCGGAAAAAGGGAGGGGGAAAGAAAGGAAAAAAAAAAAGAAGGGGAAGAAGGGGAGGGGGTTTATTGAGGGGGGTTTTTTAGGGGAGGAAGGCAGGGAAGGGGCCGGGAAAAGAGGGGAGGGAGGGAAAGGGGGGGGGGAAGGGGGGGTTGGTAAAAAAGGAGGGATTGGGGAAGGTAGGAAGGAGGTAGAGAGGTTAAGGGAGGGCTGGGAGGGGAAGGGTGGGAGGGAAAGGGGGGGAGGGAGGGGAAAGGGGGATGGGGGTTAAAGAAGGAGGGGGGGAGGGGGAAGAGGGAGAAAAGGAAGAGAAGGGGGAGGGGGGGGAGGGGGAGAGGAGAGAAAGGGAGGTTTGAGAAGAAAAGAGGGGGGGGGAAAAGAACGGAGGGGAGAGGAGGGGTTTTTTTGCGGGGGCGAGGACGGGAAAGGAAAAAGGGAAAAGGGGAGGGAGAGGGAGGAGGAGAGTTGGAGGGGGGGAGGCCGGGGGGCGAGGGGGGCCGAAGGGGAAAGAGGGGAGAGATGGGAAAGGGGAACGCCGGAGGGGACGGGCCGATTGGAGGGGGATGGGAGGGGGGGGGAGGGGGGAGAGGGAGGGGGGGGTGGGGAGGGGAAGGAAGAAAAGGATTAAGGAGGGTGGGAAAAAAGGGGAGGGGAGGCCGGCGGGAGAAGTAGGAAGGGAGGTGGAAGGGACCCGGGAAAGAAAAAGGGAGAGGAAAAGGGCCCGGGATGGGAAAGGGGACGGGGAGAAAGGAGGAAAGGAGGGAAAAGCGGGGAGGGGGACAAAAGAGAGAGACCCCCCCGGGGGACAAAGAGAGGAAAAGGGAACCGAGGGAAAAAAGGGGCGGAGGGGGAGGAGAGGGGACGGGGGGGAGGGGGACCCGAGAAAAAGGAAGAGAGGGGGGTGAGGGGCGGGAAAGAGGGGGGGGTCGAGAGGAGGCGGGAGAGGGGAGACGGGGGGAGGTTTGAGACAGAGGGGAAAAGAGAGAGAGGGAAAAAAGAGAGGGGAGAGGAGGAAAAGGGGAGAGAGAGAGGGAGAAAAGAGAGAGGAGGAGGCGAAAAAGGGGGAGGAGCAAAGAGGAGAAGAGAGGAAAAAAAAAAGGGGGAAAAGAGAGGGAAAAGAGAGAGGGAGGCCGGAGCAAAGGGAAAGGGGGAAAGAGAGAAGAAAGAGAAAAGGGGAAGGGAGGAGAGAAGAGGAGGGGAGGGGGAAGAAAAGGGGAGAGGATGAGACGAGGAGGAAGAGGGGGAGAGGAGGGAGCGGGGAGGTTTGGGGAGAGGGGGGAGGAAGGGGGGAAAAGGGGGGGGGAGGAAAAAAGGGGAGAAAGGAGGGGAAGGGGGAGATTTTTTTTTTTTGGGGGGGAAGAGAGGAGGGAGGAGAGGAGAGAGAGGAAAAGAATGAAAAGGGGGAGGGTAAAAGAGAAAAGAGAAGAGGAGGAGAAAAGGAGGAGAGAGGAGGGGAGGAGAGAAGAGAGAGAGAGGAGAGGGAAAGGAGGGAGGATGGAGGAAAAGGAGGAGGGAGAGGAGGAGGAAAAAAAAAAAAGGGGGAGGGGGAAAAAAGGGGGGGAAAGAAGGGGGAAGGGAGGGGGGGGGGAAAAAAAAGGAGGAGGAGGGAAAGAGGAAAAGGGGAAGAAAAAAGGAAGGGGGGAAAAGGAGGAGGGGAGGGGGGGGGGGGGGGAATAGGGGGGGGGAGGGAAAAAAGAGGAAAAGGGAAGGAAAAAGAAAAGGGGGGGAGGGGAGGAGGAGGAGGGGGGAGGAGGGGAGGGGGAAAGGAAAACCCGGGGGGGGAGGAGGAGGGGGAGGGAGGGGGGCCGGGGAGGGGAGCGAGGGGGGAGGGGGGAAGGGGGAAGGAGGAGGGGGGAGGAGAAGGAGGAGGGGGGGAAGGGAAAGGAGGGGGAAAGGAGGTGGGGGAGGAGGTTTTTAGGAGGGGGGAGGGGGAGGAGGAGCAGGGGGAAAGGAGGGGGGAGGGGGGGTGAGGAAGGGAAAGAAAGGGGGGGAAAAAAGGAGGAGGAGGAGGGGAAAGGAAAGGGGAAGGGGAAAGGGGAGGAGGGGGGTGGGAGGAGGAGGGGGGGGGAGGAGGACTTGTTTACACTACCTCCTCCAGCCGCCATGAGCGAGCCCTTGTGTCCTGACGCTCTCCAGCCTCCCTTATCTCGGCCGCGCCCCCTTATCGCCCGCGGGGGATGCTTGGGGGGGGGTAGGAGGGGGAGGACCAAGGGGGAGGGGGGGAAAAAAGGGAATAGGAGGAGAGGGGGGAAAAATAAGAGAAAAAAAGTTTAGGGGGAAAAGGAAAAAGGGGCAAAGAGAAGGAGGTTTCCGGGGAAAGGGGGGAAGATGGGGGGGAAAAGGGGAAGAGGGGATGGGGGGTTTTTAGGGGGAGAAGAGAAAGATGGGGGAAGAGAGGAGGGGGGGGGGGGTGGGGGGGGGAAAGGATGGGGGGGGGGTTTCCTTTTCAAAGGATAAAAAAAGAAAGGAATTTGCAAAGAAAAAATGAAAAAAACCAGGGGGGGAGGGCGGGGGGGAAAAAAAAGGGCCGTGGTTGGTTGGGGGAAAAAAAATTTCAAGGGGGAAAAGGGGGAGGAGAGGGGGAGGGGGGGAAAAGGAAGGGGCGGGGAAAGTAGGGGAAAGGGGGGAGGGGAAAGAAAAAAGAAGAGATAACAGCGGGAGAGGACAAGGGGGAAGTGGCAAAAAGAGAGACAAATCCCAAATTTTCCTTTTGAAAAAAGAAAAAAAAGAAAATAAAAAATAAACGAAATAAAAAAATACAAGAGAGGGATTTTAAATTTTTGTTTTTTGGGGGGGCCTAAAAGGGAAGAGAAGGGGTAAATCAAACAATGGGGAACCCCCAAATAAAAAAAGGCGAAAAGGGGGAAGGAAGAAAAAAAAGGGAAAAGGAAGGGGATTTGGAAGAGGGGATTAAAGGAGAGAGAAAAAAAGGGGAAGGAAAAAAAAGGGGAAGAAATGGAAAAAAAAGGAAGGGGAAAAAGGAGGGGGGAAAAATTGGGAAAAAAGCCGGGGAGAAAAAAAAAAGGGGGAAGGAAAAAGGGAGGGTTAAAAAAGGTTTGGGAAAAAAATGGGGAGGAAAGGAGGGGAAGGAGAGGGAAAAAAAAAAAAAAAAGGGGGAAGGAAAGGTGGGAAAAAATTGGAAAAAAAAAAAAAAAGAAAAGGAAAAGGGGAAAAAAGGGGAAGGAAAGGAAAGGAAAATGGGAAAGAAAAAAAGGGGGGAAAAAAGGCCAAGGGCTTTTAGGTTTTTAAAGGGAGGAAAAAAGGGGGGGGGGAGAAAAAAAAAAGAAGGGGGAAAGGGGGGAGAGAAAAAGAAGAAGGAGGGGAGGGGAGAAAAAAAAAAAAAAAAAAAAAAAATAGAAAAAAAAAAAAAAATAAAAAAAAAAAAAAAAAAAAAGAAAGGGGAAGGGGGGAGGGGGGGGAAGAAGAGAAAAAAAGGGAAAAAGGGAAGAAGGGGGAGAAAGAGGAATAAAGGGGAGGGGAAGGAGGAGAGGGGGGAAAGGGGGGCGGGGGAAAAGAAGGGGAAGAGGTGGGAGAGGGGGGGGGAAAAGGGGAGGGGGGAAAAGGGGGAGGGGGGGGAAAAGGAGGAGAAGCGGGGAGAGGAGAAAAAAAAAAAAGGGGTTGGAGGGGGGGAGGAGGGAATGATAAAAATAAAACGGAAAAAAAAAAAATACAAAAAAAAAAAAAACAAAAAAGGGGAGAGAGAAAAAAAGGGAGATTTGGCGGAAGGGGAAAAGGGAGAGAAGAAAGGGAAGAAAAAAAAGGGAAAAGGGGGGGAAGAAGGAGAAAAAGGGCAGGTTTGAGAAGGGGGAAAAAAGGGGAGAAAAGGAGAAAAGGGAAAGGGAAAAAAATGAGGGGAGAGAGGGAGGGGGGGGCCAAAAGGGAGAGGGAGAGAGAGAGGAGAGGGGGTGGAGAGGAGAAGAGAGGGGAAGGAGGAGAGACGGAGTAGGGAGAGAGAAAGGAGAAGGGGGAACAAACGAAGAGAAAAAACCGAAAAGAAAAGGGGGGTAGAGAAAGAAGGAGAAAAGAAGAGAGAAGAAAAGAGTGTGAGAGGGGGGAAAAAGGAGGAAAGAAAGGAAAAAAGAGAAAAGAGGGGAGAGAGAGGAGAGGGAAAGAGAAAGAGAGAGAGAAAGGGGAAAAGGGGAAAAAGAGAGAGGGAGGAGAGGGGAAAAGGAGGGGAAAGGAGTTTGAGAGGAGTTTTTGGGAGAGAGAGAGAAAAGAGAAGAGGAGAGAGGAAGAGAGGGGAGGAAAGAGAGAGAAAGAGGAGAGAAAGAGAGAAGAAGGAGGGAGAGAGGGGAAAGAGAAGGAAAAGGGAGGAGAGGGGGGAGACGGGGAGAGAAAGAAGAGAGAGAGGAGTTTGGGGGTTTTGAGGGAGAAGAGAGAGAGGAGGGAGAGAAAAAGGGAGGAGGGGAGGAAGAAAAAGAGATTGGAAAAAAGGGGGGAAGAGAGGGGAAAAAGGGAAGGGAAAAAAAAGAAAAGGAGGGGGAAAAAGGGAAAAAAGGGGGGAGAGGGGGATGAGAGGGAAGTAAGATTGTTGGAGAGGGGGGGAGAGAGGGTGAGGAGGGGAGAGGGGGGAGAGAAGAAATGGGGAAAGATGAGGGGGGAGGAGATGAGAGAAAAGAGGAGGGGAGAGGGAAAAAGGGAAAACAAAGGGGAAAGAGAGGGGAGAGGAGGGGGGATGATGAGGAGAGAAAAAAGGGGTGGGGGGCCGGAGGGGAGAGAGGGGGAAAAGAGGAGAGAGGAGAGAAAAGGAGGAGAGACGAGAGAATGTTTTTGGAGGGGAGAGGAGAGGGGAGAGAGACGAGGGGGGAGAGTGAGAGAGAGATTGGAGAGGGGGGCGGAGAGAGGAGAGGAGAAAAGATGAGAGAGAAGAGGAGATTGAGAGAGGGCCCTCGAGTTTGAGGGAAAAGGAAGAGAGGAGAGAGAGAGGAGGCTCGGGGAGGAAGAGACTGAGAAAAGAGATGAAGAGAGGGAGAGTGATGCGATTTGGAAAAAGGGAGGGAAAAGGGAGGGGGGGGAAGTGAGAAAGTTAAAAATGGGGTGCGGGGAAAAGGGGGGGGAAAAGAGAGAGAGAAGAGGGGAGGGGAGAGAGAAGAAAGGGGAGAGAGAGAGAGAGACGGAGAGGAGAGGAGAGAAAGGCGGGGGGAAGGAAAGAGAGAATGGAGAGAAAAAGAGGGAGATAATAATGTGAGGGAAAAAATTTGGAGGAAAGGGATTTGGAGGAGAAAAAGAAAAGGGGGAGGGGGAGGAAGGAGGAGAGAAAAAGGATGAGACCGAAGAGGAGGGGGGATGGAGACAAAGGTTTAAGAGAGAGAGAAAATGAAAGGAGAGGATGAAAGGGGAGAGGGGGAGAGAGTATTGAGGAGAGGGGGGAAAGGGGAGAGAGAGAGAAGGGGAGAGAGAGAGAAAAGGGAGAGGAGGGGGATGGAGAGGAGGGAGAGAGATTTTGGGAAAAGAGAGGGGGAGTGAGATTTTAAAGAGTGAGAAGGGGGAAAGGAGAGAGAGAGTGAGACCGGTGAGGGGGAGAGAGGGGGAGGAGAGCGGAGAGAGAAGTGGGGGTTTTGAGAGGAAAAGTGAGGGTGAGAGTGAGAGAGAGGGGAAAAGGGGAAAAGGGGAAAAGGTTTCCCAGGAAGGGGGTGAGGAGAGTTTTTAAGAGGAGAGAAGGAAAAAGGGGATGAAGATTCGGGGGGAAGGAAGAAGAGAGAGAGTGGAGAGAAAAGGGGAGGATGCGGCGGAGGGGGGATTTTGGAAAGAGGAGAGAAAAACGAGAGAGGGGAAAAAGAAAAATTTGGGGAAGAGGAGGAGAGAAGAGGGGGGAAAAGGAAAGAAAAAAAAGGCATGGGGAAAGAGGGGGAAAACAAGGTGGGGGGGGGAGGAGGGAACGAGGAAGGGGGATTTGGGGAGGAGGAAAAAGAGACCGGGGGAAGGGAGGGGGGAAAGGGAGGGGGAGGGGGGAAGACGGGGGGGGCCCGGGAGGGAGGGGGAAAAAAAATTTAAAAAAAAAAAAAAACAAACAAAATTAAAAAAAAGGGGGGAACAATTTTTGGGAAACCCAATTATTTTTTTTTTTGGAACAAAAAAAAAACCACCCCATTTTTTTTTCCGAATTTTTTTTTTCCTTTTTTCCTTTTTTTTTTTTCCCCCCCCCCCCCCTCCCCCTTTCCCTTTTTTCCCCCTTCTTTCCCCCCCTCCCCCCCCTTCCCCCCTTTTCCCCCCCCCTCCCCCCCCTTTTTTCCCCCCCCTTTCCCCCTTCTTCTCTCCCCCCCTTTCCCTCCCTCCCGAGGGGCTTTTTTGGGAACAAAAAAAAACAAAAAAGGTAATGCCAAACCCCCTCCCCTCCCCCCCGTCCCGGGTAAATCCCCCCCAACGAAAAAAGCCGCTTCCAGGGCCCCCCTTTTCCGGTTCGTTTATGTCCCCCCCTTTTGGGTTATGTATCGGCGCTTCACGAAAAAAACGCTTTCACGCAAAAAAGAAAAAAGCCCCCGTTTTTTTTGCCCGGGGTTTTTTGAAAAGTTTTAAAATTTACTCCCGTAAAAACAGTTTTAAAAGAATTAATTCTGAAATTTTAATAGTTTTTCCCCTTTTTCTTTTGCCCCCCTTTCTTCGTTAAAAAAAATTATGTGAATAAAAATATGACATTTTTCTGCAAATATCCTAAAACTTCTTTTCTGCAAATATCCTAAATATGCTATAATAATTATCATTGCTGTTGTTGTTACTAACATTACATCATCATAATCACCATCATCATATCACCATAAATATTATTATCGATATATTACTCAAAAGTTAAACACTCCAAAACAATTATTTTCCATTCCAATCTTCCAATAATTGTAACACTTTCTCTCTCTCTCTCTCTCTCCCTTCCTTCCTTCCTCCCTCTACCTTCCTTCCCTCCTCCCTCTCTCTCCTTCCTCCCTCTCCCTTCTCCCTCTCCCCCCCCCCCTCTCTCTCTCTCTCTCTCTCTCTCTCTCTCTCTCTCTCTCTCTCTCTCTCTCTCTCTCTCTCTCTCTCTCTCTCTCCCTCCCCCTCTTTCTCTCCTCCCTCTCTCCCTCTCTCTCTCTCTCTCACTCCTCTCTCTCTCTGCTCTCTCTCTCTCCCTCCTCCTTCTCTCCCTCTCTCCTCTCATCTCTCCCTCTCTCCTCTCCTCTCTTCCCTCCTCTCTCTCTCTCTCCCTCTCTCTCTCCCTTCTCTCCTCCCTCCTTCTCCCCCTTCTCCTCCTCCCTCCTCCCTCTCTCCCTCTCCCTCTTCTCCTTCCCTCTCTCTTACTCCCTCCCTCCCATCCATCTCCCTCTCCCTCGCAAGTATGCACACATACTAAAAACACACACATATTCAACCATCAGTATATGAATGGTTTCGTTAACAATAACAACAGAAGACCTAAAAATGATTCAGCAAAAGTGATAACGAATCTGAGAACGTGTAATTATTATAAATGGTGCTATAATGACCTCGTGATTAATATTAATGAGCCTTGTGATTGTCATACGAAAACAAAACGTAATAAAGACGTAAAAATAATTAACGAATGTGCTTTAAGATAGCGAATGATAATGTGTGTGCTGTGTGTGTGTGTGTGTGTGTGTGTGTGTGTGTGTGTGTGTGTGTGTGTGTGTGTGTGTGTGTTGTGTGTGTGTGTGTGTGTGTGTGTGTGTGTGTGTGTGTGTGTGTGTGTGTGTGTGTGTGTGTGTGTATTTGTGTTTGTTATATAGTATGTATGTATGCATTTATGTGACAGAACAAACAAAATCCGCGAAGTACGATAGTCGCTGCAAAATTTCGTTATCCATTGCTTATAAAGGTGGTATTTTGACGACAATGATAATGGTAATGATAGAATGACGATGGTGAATGCAACAGGAATCAGTCATTATGGCCATGAAATAATACCTCTCTTTCTCTTATTACTCTTGCCTCGAAACTAGTCATCCTGATCTTCCTCCCTCCCCTTATCTTCCCTCTCCTTCTCCCCTCCCTTTCGCTTGCTCTCCCGTGCACTTTTCACCATCCTCCTATTCCTCTTTTAATCCTCTTCCTTTATCGTACCTGTTCTTCCCTACCATTATTTCTTCCCTCTCCTTCTTCCACTTCCCACCTCCCAACCTTCTCTCTTTCTCCTTCACACTTCCTCCCTTCTCCCTATCCCTCATCCCCCACCCTTCTCTCTCGCTTCCTAACTTCCACCTCCCTCTGGTCTATCCTTCGATACTTCTCTCCCTCTCTCTTCGTCTCTTCCTTCATGTTTACAAATTCTTTCCAATCTCTCTCCCTCTCTCTCCTTTTATCTTCCTCTCTTCCGCCCACTCCTTTCTCTCTCCACGCCCGACTCTTCTCAATTTTCTCTGTTCATTCCACCTCCCCCAGATTTTCTCTTCGTCACTCCCTCCCTCCCCTTTCCCCTAACTTTCCCCTTTTTTTTTTCCCTTCTTCTTTCCTCCCCTCTTCCCTCCCTCCACTCTCTCCCTGCCTCCCTCTCTTCCTCCCTCCCTTCATCCCCTCTCTTCCTTCCTCTCTCCCACCCTCTCTTCTCCCCTCCCTCCTTCTCCCCTCCATCCTTCCCTCTCTTCTTCTTCTTCCCTCCCTCCCATCCTCCCCCCTCCCCCCTCTCCCCCGCACCCACTGGCAGTTGTATCACCGGCATCAGCGGCGGGCGGGTCGGCCTCCGAGCCATCCGGCCCCCGATCTAAGAGTCGCCAAGTACAGCCTTTACGTCCAATCTCTCCCGGACGATAATTCTATTCGATCGATAACAACCTTCATCATCCCGGCGCTGATGCCGTGTTTGAATTCGATAATGCTGAGGTTACGGGAACACTACCTACCTACCCTCCTACCTTCCTACTTACCAACCTACCTACATAACAGCCCGTGCTCCCCCCCCCCTCC
>NC_051401.1:18445378-18447878 GCF_015228065.2 Penaeus monodon
ACACATACTTTTACATAACAATCACAAAATCCGGTCCGAGAAGGGGAGGGGCGAAGGGGGGGGGGCAAACGAAGGGGGGGGGGCGCAAGAGAAGTGGTACGTAGGGATAAAGAGATAATATGGAAGAAGGAAGGGGATTAAGAAGGGGAGGGAAGAGGAAAAGGAAGGGGAGAGGAGAAGGGAGGGAGAAGGAAGGATGGAGGGGAGGGAGGGAAGGGGAAGGGAGAGGGAAGGAGGAGAGGGGAGGAGGAGAGGAGAGGGAGAGAGAGAGGAGAGAGGAGAGAGAGAGAGAGAGAGAGAAAGAGAGAGAGAGAGAAAGAAAGAGAGAGAGAGGATACCCAGCAAAGAGTAACGGACAGAGGAAAATGAAGGTCTGAGGGAGTGTAAGAGGGAGGAGAGAGCGAGTGAGAAAATGAAGGATGGAGGAAAAGGAAGAAGTAAGGAGTGTGAGAGGAGGGAAGAGGGAAGAGGGAAAAAGAAAGAGGGAAGTGGGAGGGGAAGAGGAAGGGGGGATGGGGGAGGGTGAAGGGGGAGGGTGAAGCGGGAAGGGGGAGGGGAGGAGAAAGGGAGGGCCACCAAACTGTAATCTTGACATCTCGCTGAATATAAAAGGCTAATTATTGAAATATAAACCCTGGTCCACCCGCGCGGAGACCGTCGTGTGGGGTCCGGTGCTATAAGCAGATGTGATTTATGCCCATCATGTTTTTTTTTTTTCTATATCTCTCTTCTTTTTGTGTGTGCTGGAGGGAGGGAGGGAGGGAGGAGGGAGGGAGGGAGGGAGGGAGGGAGGGGGAGGAGGGGAGGAAGAGAGAGAGAGAGAGAGAGAGGAAGGATGGGAGGTCAGGGGGGAGGGTAGGGTAGGAGAAGGAAGGTCTGAAGCGTTCATCAGAATTGCATTCACGCTGAGGCTGGACCCTCTCTCACTCTCTCTCCCCTCCCCTCTCCCCCCCAACCCCTCCCCCTCCCTCGTCCTCTCTTTCTCTCTCTTTCTAAGGCGGGTTCCTCGGATATTATCTGCCCGTCCTTAAATCTTAAAAAATATCATCCGCTGAATACACCAAAATGTCAAATGAATCAGGGACAGGCAGCTGAGACGGGCGCCATTTTTAACAGCGACCGCCGGAGATTTCCCCCCCCCCCTTTTATTTTTTATTTTTATGATTTTCTTTTTCAAATCGAGATATTTGTCTCGTTGATTTTTTTTCTTATCACCTTTAAAGCTTGAGGAAACTAAATAATAGCGATTATGATGGCCGTGATAATCGTGATGATGATAGCAATCAGGGAAGAATTCAATTCATATCTAATATTAAATGGGAAGGGATTTAGGCTAATACATACTATAATACGATATCACGGAATAAAAAAATATATAAAATCAACAGGCTCAGTAGAGCAATATTGAAAATTTAACCTTTTCCATTTTACCATTATGATGATGATTATTATTATTATTATTATTATCATTATCATTACTATTATCATTATTACCATTATTATTTTTTTATTATCATTATCACTATTATTAGTAGTACTATTATCATCATTACCATCATCATAATGATGATGATAATAATTATTATCATAATTAATATTATCATCAGCCTTCTTCCTGTCGTATTTTACCTTTGTTCCCGTTTTCCTTTTCTTCCTCCTCCTCCGCCCAGCAGATCGAGGAGTTAATAAGGGACCCGTTTTGCTGTACCCACCTGCTATCATCTTGATTTCCTTGTTATTTTGTTTGTTTTTGCTTTTTTTGCTCTGCGCATAAACTGTCCCCCCGACTTGGATTGCTCCTGAGCAGCGAGATGGCCCGATTCTTATCGCAATCCAAAGCAAGTTGGGGGTCAAGCCGAGTCAAGTTGGGGGTCAAGCCGAGTCAAGTTGGGGGTCAAGCCGGGGGCCTCGCTCGAATCCAGGGACTCAAACTCGTCGATTTGGTTGGCACGTTATGGGGCTCCTGTGGCACGGACGCCGGTAAGCCAATCGCCGCTAAGATTCACGAAGGCGATGATGAAGTTATTAGACACCGATAATCATGACTGATGATCAAAGTAATGAAGTAAACTAAAAAAAAAAAAAAAAAAAAAAAAAAAAAAAAAAAATCAAATGATGATAACGATAACGCTTATTCCGTAGATCTCAACTATTGCAATATTCCATTCCATAAAACTAATCTGAACGACGTATCTCATCAAACACTTCCTTAACAAACATAGACCTATACCATGTATTCCGGGTTATATTATTTCACTGACTAACCTCGAGTCCGGAATCACATCATTCCCCTGACTCACCCAAGTCCAGGGTTGCATTTAATTCCCTGACTAATAGGCTGACGGTTATATTGTTCCCTTAGCTCAGTTCAGGGTTCGAAAATCCCCTTGAATCACTTATTTCAGGGTTGTCATTCCCTTTTGTCACTACAGTCAGAGTTGTCATTCATTTCTTTTTGTCAATAAGGTCAGGGTTACGTCATTCCCTTGACTAAGTTCCG
>NC_051401.1:18460378-18472878 GCF_015228065.2 Penaeus monodon
GATGATGATGATGACCATGACGATGACGAAACAACTACTACTACTACTAACGACGGCAGCCGTGAAAGTCTCCCCCAGTGAGCAACACGGCCCCAGCCCGGCTCCCTCCGAGGGCGACCTGCCCGGCCCTGCATCGTACGCGCCGCCCGGGAGAGTCCCGAGGGACCCTGGTGATAAAACTCGTGTCAGTTTACTCTTTGGTTTGGCGGCCTGGCGACGGAATAACAAAGGCAATTCTGGAAGGGGGCCGTCGCCTACAGAACTCTATTCATTTTCTTGGCTGTGTTTCTCTTTCTTTTTTTGTTTATTTGTGTTTGTTTCTTGTTTGTTTGTTTATTCAACTTTGTTTGAGGGTGATATATATATTTTTTTTCAATCTCTGTATCGTTTTCTTTTCTCATGGTCTGTGTTTCTCTCTCTTTTGGCATTCTTTTCTCTCACTCTCACTTCCACTCTCTTCCTCCTCCCCACACGAAGGAAAACCAACAACAGGGAGGAAGAGAAGAGGGAAGAGGAAGAGGCCGCTGTGCGATGATGCCTCGCTGCAGCTGCCTGGCGGGTGGTGGTGGTGGTGGAGGTGGTGGTGGAGGTGGTGGTGATGATGGTGGTGGTGGTGAAGGTGGTGGCGGTGGTGATGGTGATGATGGTGGTGGTGGTGGTGGTGATGATGTGTGGTGATGATGGTGGTGGTGGTGTGGAAGGTGGTGATGGTGGTGGAGATGTGGTTGGGTGAGTGGTGGATGTGGTGTGGTGGTGGTGAGTGTGATAATGGTGGTGGTGGTTTATGATGTGGATGGGTGTGTGATGGTGGTGGTGAGTTGTGGTGATGGTTGGTCGGTCGTATGATGGGTGGTGGTGACAGATGGTGTTGTCGGTGATGATGAGGTGGTAGGTGGGGTGGTGAGTGGGGTGGTGATGATATGGGGTGGTGATGAGTAAGGTGGTGGGTGGTGGTGATGAAAGGGGGGTGAGTGGTGGTGGTGATGGATGATGGTGGTGATGAGGATGGTGGTGGTGGTGGTGGTGGGGTGGGGGTGAGGGGTGGGGGTGATGGAGGGAAGGAGGTGTGGTGGTGTGGTGGTGGTGGTGGTGGTGAGATGATGGTGATGATGATGGTGGTAGTGGTGATGATGATGATGGTGGTGGTGATGATGATGATGATGATGATGATGATGATGATGATGGTGATGATGTTAATGATGGTGGTGATGATGGTTTTGGTGATGATTGTGATGATGATGGTGGTGGTGATGCTTGTGATGATGATGATGATGATGATGATGATAATGATGATGATGATGATGATGATGATGGTGGTGTAGTGGTGATGATGGTGATAGTGATTATGATGATGGTGGCGGTAGAGGTGGGGGTGATGATAATGCTGATGATGAAAATGATAATGGTGATAAAAATACTTATGATGATGATAACAGTGATGATGAAAATGATGATAATGATGACAGGTGGAAGGAAGAAACTCCGCCTGAACAACACCTGCGCCACAACACTGATGGATTTACGGCCTCTCCCTCTGCCAACTCGCGCACCTTCATGCTCCACTTTGTTCCCATCGCCCGGCCAGGTACAGGTGGAGGGCGGGGGAGGGAAGGAGAGGGGAAGGAGAGGGGAGGAGGGAAGGGGAGGGAAGGGGAGGGAAGGAGAGGGGAGAGGAGGGGAGAGGAGGGGAGGAGGGAAGGGAAGGGGAGGGAAGGAGAGGGGAGGGAAGGGGAGGGGAGAGGAGGGAAGGGGAGGGGAGAGGATGATGGGGTGGGGAGGGGAGGGTGGCAGGGGAGGGGAAGGGCGGAGAGGGAGAGGGATGTTCATGTCGGCCGATTAGCTGCTCTCGGCTTTCTCTTGTTCTTTCATCATGCTTTCTCTGTCTCTGTCTTTCATCATGCTTTCTCTGTCCCTCTGTCTCTTGGATCATGCTTTTTTTTGTCTCTTTGTCTATATCTTGTTCATTGGACACCCTTTTTTTAAATTCTCTTGCCTGCTCTCTCTACTTCTCTCTCCCTTTCTCCCTTTCTTCCTTCCTTCATTCCTTCCTTTTTTCCTTCCTTCCTCACTCCCTCCCATTCTCCCTCCTTTCCTCCTCCTCTCTATATATCTGTTGCATGTGGTAAGGGCAGTGTGTGTGTGGGGGGGGCGGGTTTAATACATACACCTGCACGTGTATTACCCTAATTAAGCAATAAAAAATAAAACTGTTATTGTTCTCACTTGCTCTACGTCACTCTTTCTTCTCGCTCCTACCCTCCCACCCTCTCTCCTTAACCCCTCTCTCTCCCTCTAACAAATTCACTTGTCTTAGTCAATCTATCAGGACATACATCGCTCTGTAACTCTCTAGCTCTCCCTCTCCCCCTCTCTATCCCTCTCCCTCTCCCCCTCTCTTTCCCTCTCCCTCTCCCCTCTATCTCCCTCTCCCCCTAAATGCGAACACAAATAGTCTACTGATGGGCCGGATTAGGAAACAAGAGAAACACCATTTCAAACAATAATTCACGGAGTTATCTTGAAGCACAAACGATACAAAGACTAAAAAAGAACAAAATAAGAAGAGTAAAAAAGAGAAGAAAAAAAGGGTGATGGGGAGAGGGAAGAGGAGGGTGGGGAAGCGGGAGGAAAATGGAGGAAGGGGAAAGGGGGAAATGGGTAGGGGAAGGGGGAAGGAGGAAGGATGGAGGAAAAGGAGGAGGAGGAGGAGGAGGAGGAGAGGAGGAGGAGGAGGAGGAGGAGGAGGGCGGAGGAGGAGGAGGAGGGCGGAGGAGGAGGAGGAGGGCGGAGGAGGAGGAGGTGGAGGAAGAAGAGGAAGAGGAAAAGGAAGAGGTGGCGGATGAGGGGGGTGGAGGAAGGAGGAAGGAGGATGGAGAAGGAGAAAGAAGAAGAGAAAGAGGAACAGGAGGAGGAGGTGAAGGAGGGGGAAGGGGGTAGGTGGAGGAAGAAGCGAGTAGGGGGATAAGGAGGGAGGCAAGGGGAGAGAGAGAGGAGAGAGGAAGGAAGGAAGGATGAACAGGAGAAGGAAGAGGAGGTGGGGAGAAGGCAAAGGTAGGAGGGGGTTGAGGAGGAAGCAGGAAGCAGTAGCAGAGGTTGGAGGAGAATGGGAGAAGAGGAGGGGGATGAGGATTTAAGTGTAAAGAGCAGAGGAGAAAAGTGAAGAGAAATTTCCCTCGTTGACACCACCATTAGAGCGCGAGAGAATTAGTATTATTGGAACACTTGAGTTAGGTCTACAATCACCGATCTTGTCGACTCGGTGATCGGTTTCCGGGCTGCTATCGGGACAATTACTCTCTCTTTCTCTCTCTGCTTCCCTTCGCCCTCTCCGTGTCTGTCTGTCTGTCTGTGTCTCTTCGTCTCTTCCTACTCCTGTTTCTCTCTGTTTGTCTCTCTATCTTTCTCTCTTCTACTCACTCACTCGCTCACTCTCTTCCTCTCCCTTTCTCTTTCCCTTCTCTCTCTCTCTCTCTCTCTCTCTCTCTCTCTCTCTCTCTCTCTCTCTCTCTCTCTCTCTCTCTCTCTCTCTCCCTCCCTTTCATCCCTCCCCTCCCCGGTGCCCGAATCATCCTCCATCTCTCCTGCCACGAGCGATAAGGCGACCGAGCGAAGACGGAGTGCGCACGTGCGAGTGCGCTTCGGTGCCGCGTGTGACACCAGAAGTGGCACCGGCACCGAGATGCGTGCGTGCGTGCGTGCGTGCGAGCATCAGCGCCTTGGCACTGCGACACCCGAGCCACAAGGGCCCCAAGAGCCGGCCGGGCCCGTCGCGTCACAGCGCCGTTATCGCGCGATAGCCCGGCCGCGGCGCCCCTTGCCACTCCGATATCAACACCCAGGGGGCGGCACGGCGCGATAAGGGCGCCTGCAACCCCTCAGTCCGCACTGCGCTCTGCTATCCCAACCCGGCGCTTCGTGGGAGACGCGCTCGCACCATCTTATTATGGAGATCTGCCCCCCCCCCCCTCTGGCTGCATTAGAACCTCGCTGTGTCTGTCTGTCTCATTGGAAATTTGCGAAGAGAGATGATGGGAAAAGTAAAGGAAGAAGGAAAGATTAAAAAGTATCGATAACATGGAGTAGAGGAAAACGAAGAAAAATGTGGATTAATAACGTATCAAACGATTAGATTCCTTTAAAAATGGAAAGTCAGTAGTAGTAGGTGTAGAAACAACAACAACAACAACAACAACAACAACAACAACAACAACAACAATAATAATAACAATAATATTATTATTATTAATTATTATTAATAACAAAAACAACAGCAAATTACGACCGAACGTTCTTAATAAGGTGTTCTACCAAAGTTCTTTATGATGAGGGATATAATTAATTTTTTTGATAATTTTCTATTTGGAAGGAAACTCACCACCCGGGAACAATGATATTGATGACAATGACAAATACGATCATAAAAGTCGAATGACCAAAAAAACAGCAACAACAATAATAATACTAACAATACCAACAAAACCACACACTCAAACCACAAAAAAAACTAAATACATTAGCAACAATTTGTATCAATATCAAATAAATGTAATGCTAGGAGATTGAGTGAAAGTACTGATGTTGATGCGAAAAGACGGGTTAAAAAAGGGTTTAAACAGGGTTTTTCTTGGCGGAAGTGGGTTTGGGTTCCTTCTGCGATTAAGAGAATATGGGACTTTTTTTGGGCCTTCAATTCCCCCCAAAAAAATTTTTTTCCTAAATGGGGAAGTTTGGGCAAAACGAGAAAAAAATAGCTTGGCTCCATTTTCAAAACCGGAACCTTGCACTCACACCTTCACTCGCTCTCATACGCATCCGCAAACCCAAAACTAATGAGCAGTTTCCCACAAACAAACGCAAAAAAAAAAAAAAATCCGAACTCCCGCCCGCCCCCACCCCCCCCGGCCGCCCCCCCCCCCCGTGGCCCTCGGGGGGCGCGTGGGCCCCCCTCCCGAAATCCCGAAATCAGGGACAAAATTGCCCCCTTAAAGGCCCCTGCAGAGGGACTATGTCTTTTATGGGAGCTCCCCAGACTGCGGGCCCCCCTTATCTGCTTTCGGCCCGACCAATCACACCCCAAAAAAGACCAGCTTTATCGGGGGTTTAAAAGCCTTCTTCTGGCGCCGGCGTACCCAAGCCAGGAAGCCCCCCCCACGCCCGAAAAGGAGGGCCCCCGGCCCCCCGGCCCCCCCCCAAAACGCCCCGGTTTTCAAGGGACCAGGGGGTTGGGGGGGGAATTCGTTGAGGGGCCCCCCTTTGGGGGGGGGCCCCCGGGCGGGGGCCTGGGGGGGAAGGGGGGGGGGAAGGGGGAAAAAAGGGGGCGGAAAAAGGGGGGGGGTTAAGGGGGAAAGGGGGGGGAGGCGGGGGGGGGAGGGGGGGGAAAGGGTGAGGGAGGCAAAACGGGGGGGGGGGGGCCCCGGGTGAAAAAGTACAGGGAAGAGGTGCGGGGGGGGGGGGGAGAGAAGGGAGGGGGGGGGAGGGGGGCCCGGGGGGGGGGAGAAGAAAAGAAGAAGAGAGAGAGCAAAAAAAAAAAAAAAAACATTTGGGGGGAAAAAGCTTTCATTTTTAATTTTATAATCCAAAATCGTTTATTCTTTACTTTTCCCATTGTCATATTTTAAAACCACCGGACCTGAAAAACCGTTTGGGAAACTCGCCCGACAAAAAGGGGGAAACCCCAACGCGGCGTAAACCCCACCCCGATCTTATCCGCTTCACACGCAATCGAAGTAAAACAGACAATCAGAACTTAAAAAAAACGTTTTTCCCCTTTCTCCTGTCTGCCCCTTTCTTCCTTCCCTTTAACCCCCTTCGTCCCTTTCCCCCTTCTAGCCCTTCCCTTCAACCCTCCTCTACCCCTCCCCCCTTCCCTTCAACCCTTCCCTCTAGCCTCCCGAGGGGAAAAAAATAAGGAACCAAAAAAAAAAATTAAGCCACCCTTTCCCAAAAGGGTTTGTTTTTTCCCTCAAATTTTTCCCCCCTCCCTTCCTCAAAAAATTCCTCTCCTTTTCTTCCTCTCTCTCTTCTCTCTCTCTCTCTTTTCCCTAAAAAACCCCCCCCCTTTCCACCCCCCAAACCCCTCCATTTTCCCCCTTACCCCTCCCTCCCCCCCCTCCTCCCCCTTGGCCTCCCTCCAAACCTACCCCCCTTTTCCTTAAAATTTTTCCTCCAACCACCTTCTCCCCCCTCCACTCCCTCCAACCACCCCCTCCCCCCTCCACCCCCTCCCTCGCCAATCGCCGCTATTCTGAAATTTGAGCGAGAAACCAAAATAGCCTGTAAGATAACTGATCACAAACGCGCCGCCATTCAAATCAAGCCTCAGCGTCTGCCGCGTTAAAGGTATCTGAGCCATCGACACTGCCACAAGACCCTCCTTCTCCCTCCTCCCCTTCTATCCCCTCCCCTTCCCTCACCCCCTTCTTTAACCCCCCTCTCCATCCTCGTAATCTTTTCTCTCTCTTCTCTTCCCCCTCTCTTTTTTCCTTCCCCCCTTTCCCCTCCCTCGCCCTCCCCGCCCCCCCCTCGCGGAAAAACATGCATGCACGTAACCATGGGGCAAGGAGGAAAATTAACAGAGAGGAGAGGGGGGGGAAAGGGGGGAAAAGGGGGAAAAGGGAGGGAGGGAGGAAGAGAGAGAAGAGGGGAAGAGAGAGGGGGAGAACCCAGGGGGGGGGGGGAGAGAGAGAGGGGAGAGAGGAAAAGAGGAGAGAGAGAGAGAGGAGAGCCAGAAAGGGGAGAGGGGGGGAGAGAGGGAGAGAGGGAGGAAAAAGGGGGAAGAGAGGGAGAGAAAAGGAAAAGGAAGAGAGATGGGGAGGGGAGAGAGAGGGGAGAGAAAAGAAAAAAGGGGGAGAGAGAAAAGAGAGGGGGGAGGAGAGAGAAGAGGGGAGAGAGGAGGGGGACTGAGGGAGAGAAAGGGGGGGGGGGGGTGGGAGAGGGGGAAAAGGGGGGTGAGGGGAGAGAGAGAGGGGAGAGAGAGAGGGAGGAGAGATGGGGAAAAAAAAGAGGGGAGGGAAAAACGGAGGAGAGAAAAGAGAAGAGGAGAGAGAGAAGAGAAAGAAAGAAGAGGGGGGAGGGGGAAGAGAAGAAGGAAAGAGAGAGAGAGGAAGAGGGGAGAGAGGGAAGAGAGAGGGGAAAAAAAAGAGAGAGGGGGAGGAAAAGAGTGGGAGGAGAGAGAGAGGGGGAGGAAAAGAGAATTTAGAGAGAAGAGAAGAGGGGAGAGAGGGTGAAGGGGAGAGGGGAGAGAGGTGAGAGAGAGAGAGAGGGGAAAAGGGGGGGAAAAAAAAGGGGCGGGGGAAAGAGGGGGGAGGGAAAAAAAGAGGGGGAGGGGGGGGGAGGGGAGAGAGAGAGGGGGGAGAAGAGGGGGGGAGGGGAAGAAGGAGGAGAGAGAGGGGAGGGAGGAGAGAGAAGAGGAGGATAGAGAGAGAGAGGGAGGGGTTGGAAAGACAGGGGAGGAAGAGAAGAGGAGAGGGGAAAAGAGAGAAAAAAAAAGAAAAAAGAAGAAAGAAGGAGAGAGGAAGAAAGAAAGAAAGGGAAAAAGGGACAAAGAGAGAGGAGAAGGGGGGGAAAGGGGGAAAAAAAAAGAGAGGGAAAAAGAAAAGAGAGAGGGAGAGAGAGAGGATGGGAAGAGAAAAAGAACCCCCCCGGGGTTTTCAAGGGGACTCGGTGAAAAAGAAAAAAGGGAGAAACGGGGGGGAGGAGCAGAGGGAAAGGGGAGGAGAGAGAGAGAAGAGGAGGGAAGAGAGAGAGGAAGAAGAGGGAGAGGGGGAGAGGGGAGGAGAAAGGAGAGAGGAGGAAAAGAAAAGAGAGAGAGAGAGAGAGAGGGGAAAAGGGGGGAAAAAAGAAGAAAGGGGAAAGGGGGAAAGAAAAAGAAAGAAAAGAAAAGGGAGAGAGAGAGGAGACGGAAGGGGAGGAGGGGAGAAAAGAGGGGGACGAGATGGGGGAGAGGGAGAGAGAGAGAAGATGGGGGGGGGGGGGGGGGGAGAGAGAGAGAAATGGGGGGGAGAAAAGAGAGAGAGAGGGGAGAGAGGGGAGAGGAGGGGGAGAGGAAAAGAGAGAGAGAGAGGGGAGAGAGAGAGGAGGGGGAAAAGGGGGTTTGTGGAAGGGGGGAGGGGACAAGGAGAGGAGAGAGGAGACGAGGAGAAGGGGAAAGGAGAGGGAGAGGATGGGGGAGGAGAGAGAGAGAGGAGAGGGGGAAAAGGAGAGGAGAGAAAGAAGAGAGAGAGAGAGGGGAGAAAGGGGAAAAAGAGAGAGAGAGAGCGAGAAAAAAGGAAAAAAAGAAAAAAAGGAAAAAAAGAAAGATTGAAAGTAAAAAGGAAAAAAAAGAGAAAAGAGGAAAAAAGGGAAAAAAAGAGAAAAGGGGAAAAAAGGGAGGAGGGAAAAAGAGGGAAAAAGAGGGAGAGAGGGGGGGAGAGAGTAGAGAGAGAGAGAGAGAGGGGAGAGAGAGAAAGGGGGGGAGAGAGGGGAGAGAGAGAAGGAGAAAAAAGAAAAAGGGGAAAAAAAGAAAAAAAGAAAAAGAAAAAAAAAGAGGAGAGAAAAGAAAAGAGGGGAGAGAGAGAAAAGATGGGGGAGAGAGAGAGAGAGGGAGGGGAGAGAGAGAGAGGGAGAGAGAGCGAGGGGGGGGGAGAGGGGAGAGGGAGAGGGGGAGAGAAAGGGAAAAGAGAGAGAGAGGGAAAAGGGGAGGGAAGAGGAGAGGGAAGAGGAGAGAGGAAGAGGGAGAGGGGGAGAGAGGAGAGAGGAAAAGAGGAGAGAGGAAAAGGA
This sequence comes from Penaeus monodon, assembly GCF_015228065.2. Classification (NCBI taxonomy): domain Eukaryota; kingdom Metazoa; phylum Arthropoda; class Malacostraca; order Decapoda; family Penaeidae; genus Penaeus; species Penaeus monodon. The sequence goes on from NC_051401.1 coordinate 18,469,136, forward strand.
AAAGAGAGAGGAGAGAGAGAGAGAGAGAGGAAAAGGGGAGGAGAGAGAGGGAAAGGAGAGGAGAGAGAGAGAAAGGAGAGAGAGAGAGAGGAAAGGAGAGAGGGGAGAGGGGAGAGGAGAGGGAGAGAAAGGGGAGAGGAGAGAAAGGGGGAGGGGAAAAAAAGAGGAGGGGAGAAGGGGAGAAAAGGGGGCGAAAGAGAGAGGGGAGAGGAAAAGGGGAGAGGGGAGAGGGGGAAAAGGGGAGAGAGGGTGAGAGGGAAAAGGGGAGAGAGGAAGGGGAGGGAGGGGAGAGAAGAGAGGAAAAGGAGAGGGGAGAGGAAGAGAAGAGGGGAGAGGAGAAAGGAGGAGAAAGGAAAGAAAAGAGGGGAGAGGAGAGGAGAGGGGAGAGAAAGGAGAGAGGGGAGGGGAGGGAAAAAGAGAGGGGAGAGGGAAAAGAGAGGGGGGGGAAAAAAGAGAGAGGGGAGAGAGAGAGAGAGAGAGGAAAAGAGAAAAGGGGGAGAGGGGAGGGAAGGGGAAAAGGGGGCGAGAGAGAGAGAGAGAGAGAAGAAAAGCCGGCATTACTTAACACAAAACGGCGCGGGTATCCCCCGGCCATTTTGGGTCGCCCCGGGATCGGCGCGGTTTAAAGGGCGACTTCCCCATGGCCCCGGCCAGGGCAAAAGGGGCCCCCACGAACCCGGGGGCGCGGGAAGAGTTACAATGCCACCCCCCCCCTCGAAAATGACGAGGGCCGCGAGCACTTTCATTCGTATAAACTCACTGTTCGCCGAATTACTTTGGGCACTCGACACCAGGGGGCCGCCTTTTATGGGCCCCGGGGGGGGGAGGGGAGAAGGGGGGGGAGGGGGAGGGGGAGGGGGAAAAGGGCAGGGGAGGGGAGGAAGCGGGCAGGGGAGGGGAGGGGGAGAGAAAGTGGGGGAGAGGAGGAACGGGAGAGGGGAAAAGGGATGGGGAGAAGGGGGGAGGGGGAGGGGGTGGCAGGGGCGAATGCAGAGGGGGGGGGAGGGGGGGGGAGGGGAGGAAGGAATGGGGGGGGGAGACAAGGGACGGGAGGAGGGAAATGGGATGAGGCAGAATGAGGAAGGGAGGTAGAGGAGGGGGGGTAATACAGGGAAATTTAGGGGGGAGGAGGGAGAAGGGGGTGTAGGTAAAAGAAAAGAGATTGGGACTTATGGCAGCTCCTCTAACAGGTATAGAGATTTGTCACGAAAAATTTAACGGCTGCAAATGCACTGAAGGTGGGGAGGGGGGGAGGCAAGAGAGGAGAGGGGGAACTGGGAGGGCGACGTTGCAAGAATGGTCATGCAATAGGACAAGCGCCGTGTGTCAAAGGAATGCAAGGAGGGGGAAAAATGAATACCCGTTTCAATTTAAGAAAACTAAAAAAAAAAAATTAAAAAAATTTTAGGGGAGAGGGGACGAGAGAGGGGGGGGAGGAAAAGAAAGGGGAGAAAGAAGAAAGAAGAGAGAGGAGAGAGAGAAGAAGAGGAGAGGGGAGAGAGAGAGAGAGAGAGGAAGGGGGAGGGAAAAGGAGGGGGGGGAGAGAGAGAGTGAGAGAGAGGGGAAAAAAAGAAAGAAAGAAAGGAAAGAGAGAGAGAAAGAGAGAGAGAAAGAAAGAGAAAGAGAAAGGAAGAGACAGAATACACAGAGAAGGGAAAGGTAGAAAAGGGTTTCACAGAGAGGTCAAAAAAACCCACAAGGGCCCCCAAAAAAAGAAAAAAACCCAAAAAAAAAAGAAACCTCCCCGGGGGGTGGCTCCCCCCCCCCGGCCGCACTAAGTGAAACGCGCTTAATAAAATGAGGAAAGGGGAAAAAGGGGTTAAAACCAAAAAGGGGAAAGAAGAGAAGAGAGAGATTTAGAAGGGGGAAAAGGGGAAAAGGGGGATGAAAGAAAGGAAAAAGGAGAGAGAGAGAGAGAGAGAGAGAGAGAGAGAGAGAGAGAGAGCAAGGGCGGAGATGGACAGACGGGGAGAAAGAAAGAACAAGAAAGAAAGAAAGAAAGAAAGAAAGAAAGAAAAAGAAATGATGAGAAACAGAGAAAGAGAGAGAGAAAGATAGAAAGAAGGAGAAAGATAGATAGATAGATAGATAGAGAAGATAGATAGATAGATAGAGAGAGAGAGAGAGAGAGAGAGAGAGAGAGAGAGAGAGAGAGAGAGAGAGAGAGAGAGAGAGAGAGAGAGGCAGATGAGAGGGGAAAAAGCAGATGTAAAGAGGGGGGATTAAAGGGAGGGAGGCATGATGATGATGACGATGATGATGACGATGATGATGACGATGATGATGACGATGACGATGACGATGACGATGACGATGACGATGATGATAATAATAATAACAAGAAAAAGAAGAACAATAAAGATGATGACGATTATGGTGATGACGATGAGGAGGAAAAGGGGAGGAGAAGGAAGAGGAGGAAGAAGATAAAGAAGAGGAAAAGTGGAGACCACGAGTACGTGAAAGAAGAAGAAAATGAAGAGAAGGAAGAGGAAGGAGACAGAGGAGGAGGGGCGGAGGTTACACGTGTGGGTGAGGGGGCGTGGCCTACCCCCCACCTCCCGTTCCCCCGCCCATCCCGGCTGTGCGAAGAAAAGTGACATATCTTGAGATAGTCGGGAAAAAAGTAAACCTCAGTGGGGGGCAAAGGACGCAGAGGGGAGATGAAGAGGAAGGAGGAGGAAGGAAGGAGGAAGGGAGTGGGGGGAAAAGAGAGAAAAAGAGGGAGGGAGAGAGAGAGAGAAAAGGGAGAGAGAGAGAAAGAGGAAGGAGAGAGAGAGAGAGAAAAAGAGGAAGAGAGAGAGAGAAATAAGATGAGAGAGAGAGAGAAATAGGACGAGAGAGAGAAAGAGGAAGGGCGAGAAAGAGGAAGAGAGAGAAAGAGGAAGAGAGAGAAAGAGGGAGGGGAAATCTTAGTGAAGGGCAAGAAAGCAAGAGAGGACGAGTGTGAAGCGTGACATTAAGAGTGAAAATATGAGAGGTGTGTGTGTGTGTGTGTGTCGGGGGGGGGGGGGAGTGAGTCATAGGTTACTGAGGAAAACCTTAAGGGCAGAAGGAAAGAAGAGTGAATTATATATCAAAGGATGAAGAAGGAAGAGGAGGAAATGAAAAAGTAAAAGAGAGAGACCAAAAGTACCAAAACGAGTTTTTTTTTTTTTTACAAATGAAAAAAAAAGAAATGAAAAAAGAAGGAACAGAATAATAAAGGGGAAAAGAAAGGAAAAGGAAAATAGAAAATGAAAGTGGCACAGGAGAATATCCAACTAATCTCTGAAAAAAAGTATGTAGATAACAAAAAAAAAAAAAAATACTAATGAGAAGAGAAATAAGAAGTGGAATAAGGGGAAAAAACAACAAGGAAAATGAGTAAAGAAGAGGGAGGGGGCGGGGGGGGGGGAAGATAACATCCACCTGTTTTGTGCATAAAAGCAGGTAGATAATGAGTCAGAAATCTTTCATCTGCGGCAGTCACTGGGTATACACACACACACACACAACACACACACACACACACACACACACACACACACACACACACACACACACACACACACACACACACACACAGAAGTAAGCGTTCTTCTGTCCTTCATTTCTATTTCTCTTTCTTTTTTTTCCTTCTCCCTTTTCTTTTTTTCTTCTTCTCCCTTCTGCTCCCTTCCCTTCCTCCTCCCCATCTTCCCCCTCCCCCTCCTCCTCCCCCTCCTCACCTTCCTCCTCGTTGCCTTTGACAAACAAACAAA
>NC_051401.1:18477878-18487878 GCF_015228065.2 Penaeus monodon
ATGGCTGTGTATGTAAGCGAGATTAAAACACAAGAGCACAACAGGTCCCTCTCATTATGAGGACGACGAAACAGCTGCAGCAAGCGACCTCCTCCCCTTCCCCTTCCCCCCTCCGTCCCTCCCCCCTCTCCAATAGTCTCCTTCCCTCCCCCACTCCCTCCCCCGCCCGCCCTCCCTCACTGCCTTTTCGTCCTTCTCAATCACCGAGATACTCGCGCTAATAAAACACCTCGGCTCTGAATAAACGCACTCTCCTCCAGGCCTTTTGTGCGGCTCCTAAACTCGCCGATCTGCGGGGCCGCCGACCGATGCCATCTCTGTGTCTCCTGTGTCTCTCTGTCTCTCTCTCTCTCTTCCTCCCTCTTTGAATTTCTCGGCGACGTGGACATTACGTATATGTATGTATGTATGTACGTGTATGTGTATAAGTATGTATGTACAGTGTATGTGTGTATGCATACTGTACATGTGTAAATTAATTAATTAATTAATTAAACAATCTGTAAACAAATATTCAAATGTGCATATAATCATGGTTGTGTACGTATGTATGTATGTAGTTATGCACGTAAGAATGAATGAATGAATGAATGAATAAATTTATTTATACACACGCACTTTATTTACACACACACACACACACACACACACACACACACACACACACACACACACACACACGCACACACGCACACACACGCACACGCACACACAATGAGTAAACCTGCAGATGTTGTCGTTTCCCTTTGCCTATTTATTCCATTTTTGATTTCTAAATGCTTTTCTCCACATTTCTTTTCTCTTTTTTTTTCTTCCTTTCCGCATTCCTTCCCCATACTTATTCTCTCATATCTTTTTGTTCATGTTTTCTTTCCCCTTTTCACTCCTACTCTCCCGTTTTCTTTTTCCTTCCTTCTTTCCTCCCCTTCTTTCTGCCTTTCCTCTTCCCTCCATCACTCCTACTCCAACCCTCCTCCCTCGCTAGTCCCCTGATGAAATTCCTTCCCTCCTTCGTTCATTCGTTCCTTCCCTCCCCCACCCCCCCTCCCTCCCTCCCTCCTTCCTTCCCTCCCTCTCCTCCTCCTACAATCCTCCTCCCTCACTTTCCCATTCCCTTCCCTCCCTTCTTTCTTTCTTCCTTCCTTCCTACCTTCCTTCTCCCACTCCCTCCCTTTCTCTTCTCCTTCATCCTTTTCATTCGTCCCTCTCTCCTCTTCCCTCTTCTTTCTGTCCCGCCTTCTCTAATCCTCCTCCCTTCCTTCCTTTTCCCCTTCCCTCTCCCTCCCTCTTGCACCTCCACCTCCTACTACCTTCCCTTTCCCCTACAATTTCCTCCCTCCCTCCTTCCTCTCTTCTCCCAATCCTCCTCCATCCCGCTGCCCCTCCCCTCCTCTTCTTCTTCTTCCTCCCCCTCCCTCCTCCTCCTCCTCCTCCTCCTCCTCCTCCTCTTCCTCTTCCTCTCCCTCTCCCTCCTCCTCCTCCTCCTCCCCCCCCTCCTCCTCCTCTCCCTCCTCCTCCCCTCTCTCTCTCCTCCTCCTCTTCTCTCTCCTCCTCCTCCTCCTCTTCTTCCTCTCCCTCCTCCTCCTCCTCTTCTTTCCCCTCCTCCTCCTCCTCCTCTTCTCCCTCCCCCTCCTCCTCCTCCTCTTCTCCCTCCTCCTCCTCCTCCTCCTCCTCCCCTCCTCCTCCTCCTCCTCCTCCTCCTCCTCCTCCTCCTCCTCCTCCTCCTCCTCCTCCTCCTCCTCCCTCCTCCCTCCTCCTCCTCCCCCTCCCCCTCCTCCAAGAGGTGACTAATACCAAGACAATTGGTGTCTCCACTAATTCACAAACTTCTCAATTCCTCTTCTATGTGCGTGCGTTTGTGTGCGCGTATATGTACGTATATCTGTGTGTGTATGTATCTCTACCCATCCCCCTACAGACACTTTCGCCTCAGAAGCATCACTGCATAAAAGCCACATTCGTCCACCGCTTTCCGATATTAATAAAACATGAGCCATTCTAAACAGGTGAGTTGATTCATCATTTATTCAGCCATTTTTTCTACGACACTTAATTTGCAATGGACAAACTACCGGTTGATAGTCGACAGAGGTGTTTAGGGCGAGAGAACAGGGGGGGGGGCTCTCAGGGGGGGATAAGTCGAGAAAGAGAGGTGTGTGTGTGTGTGTGTGTGTGTGTGTGTGTGTGTGTGTGTGTGTGTGTGTGTGTGTGTGTGTGTGTGTGTGTGTGTGTGTGTGTGTGCGTGCGTGCGTGCGTGCGTGCGTGCGTGCGAGGATGTGAGAGTGAGAGTGAGAATGTGCGTGTGCGTGTATGTGTAAACTCTAAAAGGGGAGTTTTTAGTTAGTTTTACATGTTTTAGGTATATTTAGAGTATGTAACAAACTACAAGGTTATCCACGAAAGAATTTCATTGGATAAGCTAAAGTATTCCTTAGAAACGTGAGAGAAAGAGAGAGAGAGAGAGAGAGAGAGAGAGAGAGAGAGAGAGAGAGAGAGAGAGAGAGAGAGAGAGAGAGAGAGAGAGAGAGAGAGAGAGAAAGTCGTCAGGCGACATAACTATAATAACAAAGGCGGAGGAAGAAAAGAAGGGAGGAGGGGGGATTGCGAAGAAGGGAAGGAAGGAAGAGGTAGATGATAAGTGGAGGAGCATAAGACCAAAAGATTGGGAAAAAGAGGATAGAACAAAGGAGAGGAGAGGAGAGGGCAGGGGATAGCAGACTGGAGAGAGAGAGGAGAAAGGAGAGAGAGAGAGAGGAGAAAGGAGAGAGGAGAGAAAGGAGAGAGGGAGAGAGGAGAGAGGAGAGAGAGGAGAGGAGAGGGATAGGAGGATGGAAAGACGGGGAAAGGGTGGGGACGTCGATCCCCGCCCTCCGCGCCGCCCGCCGACTCGTTACAAACTACCCGATAAAACATGTTCATTTCCAGCTCGTCGGGCCAATAATTCGCGACAAGTTATCTGACGCCAGATTTTTTCCTCGTATTTCCTTTTTTTTTCTGACGAGATTAATTTTTTCCCCAACGTGTTGGAGCCTCTCCCTCCCTCCTCCACTCGCTGCTGCTGCATGGCTTCCTCTCCATCTCCCTTACCCTTTCCCTTTCCCTTTTCCTATTCTTCCTTCCTCCCTCCCTCCCCCCCCTTCCTTCTTTCCTTCATTCCTCCCACCCTCCCTCCCTTCCCTCCTTCCTTCCCTCCCCCCTTTCTTCCTTCTTCCCACTCTCCCTACCTCCCATCCTCCCTTCCCTCCCTCCCTTCCCTCCCCCTTTCTTCTTCCTTCCTTCCTTCCTCCCACCCTTCCATCCTCCCTCCTTCCTTCCTCCCTCCCTCCCTTCCCTCCCATCCTCCCTCCATCCTTCTCTCCTCCCCCTTCCCCTCCCCCCCCTGGTCCGGCTTACACACCGCCCCCAGCCGCTCCTGTTTAACATACTCGCCGCGCTCCCATCAGGCGCCTCCGTTAACACCTTGCTCCTGCCTTCCGTTAGGGCAGCCGGGGCGAGCTCGCGCCTCCGCTCCGGATTCCTTTTTGCGTCTGCTTATCTTCTCTTGATTGTTTTCTTTATTCGTCTTTTTTTTTTTTTTTTTCTTCGTCTTGATTTTCCTCCTTCTTGTTCTTTTCATGTTTCTCGTTTTATATCATGATGATGATGATGATGATGATGATGATGATGATGATGATGATGATGATGATGATGATGATGATGATACTGATAATATTAATGATGATAATGATGATGATGATGATGATGATATGGTAATGATGATGATAATGATGATAATGATAATGATGATGATGATGATGATGATAATAATAATAATAATAATAATAATAATAATTATAGCAACACCAGTTTTATAATAAGTTGTAAAAGCAGCAGCAGGAGCAGCAGGAGTAGCTGCATCAGAAGCAGAGACTGCAGTGCATAATAGTTCGTTATAATGTAACATGCTTGTCATAGGTTAAGTGATGAAATTATGGAGGTGTGGGTGTGGCTGCACGGGAGAACAGGAGGCCATTAAAAGTAATAATAATAAAATACAATAAAAAATATAATAAAACGGTAGTAGTAGTAGCAGTTGTAGTTGTAGTAGTATTGGCGGTCCCATTATTCTTCCGCCCCCTCCCCCCCCTCCTCCTCCTCTTCTCTCGCTCTGCCAGGGCTCTCGGCTGACTCAATGGCTGCACATAATCTCTATTTTTTTTCATTAGAGTCTGCAGTTTGCTATTCGGATGATAAACTCTGTTATTTTCATCCTAGTATATGCCTTTATGAATGTGTTTGTATGTTGTGTGTGTGTGTGTGTGTGTGTGTGTGTGTGTGTGTGTGTGTGTGTGTGTGTGTGTGTGTGTGTGTGTGTGTGTGTGTGTGTGTGTGTGTGTGCGTCCGTGCGTGGTGTGTGCGTGCGTGTGCGTGTGCATGTGCGTGTGCGTCAGAGAACAAGACAGACAGACTGACAGACAATAAAGAGAAAGAGAAAAAGAGGAGAGAAAGAGAAGCGGGAAGCAAGGAGATGGGATGAGAGAAGCGAAGCGAAGAGAAGGGGCAACGAGACGAGACAAGGGGAGAAGAGAAAAAAGTAAAAATAGAGAGAGAAGAGAAAAGAGAGCCAAGAGCCGGCGGAGAGTTCGAGAGGAGGCGAGCAAGGAGGCGAGTGGGACTTACCATGTTTACCAAAGGTTATCGAGGGCGGGATCTTCAGGTGTCAAGTGTCCGGCCCGCCCCGTCAGCGGCACCCTGGACCACCCCCTCCCCTCCCCCTCCCCTTTTGCCCCCTTTGCCCCCAACTCCCCTCCTCTGGCGTCCACTCATACTCCTGGCACCCCTTCGGCCCTCCATTCACCCTGGGGTTATCTCGTTCACTGTGGGTCTCTCTCTCTCTCTCTCTCTCTCTCTCTCTCTCTCCCTCTCTCTCTCCCTCTCTCTCTCCCTCTCTCTCTCCCTCTCCCTCTCCCTCTCCCTCTCCCTCTCTCTCAACACCAAAGTGGCTTTTGTTCCTACCCTGTGAGAATGGAAAAAACAGCCCCCTCTGTTGTCCCGGAGTGTCTTTTCCAACCAGGTAAAAGTTTCCGAAATTCAATTCTCTTCCCCCTGTCCCTTGCTTTTTCAAACGCTTACTGCAATACCCCCCTTCGTACATATCAACCTCGGGATTATTTCTTACGAATAATTTTCCTAACGGTGGCGCACCTCCGGAAATCACGTCTCTATCCTCGAGGTCTGAGCAACGGCAAATTACCCCCTTGGCGTTCCGCTGGGTCTGATTATTTCCCTGGGTCTCTCTGGGGTAACCCGGGGTCACTACCTTCTGACGGGGTCCTTTCACTCATTGGAATATGCCCAACCCCCTCCGGTATAGGGTATATATGCCCACGCCCTTTTCAATAATCGTTAGCATACCCATTCTATATCATTTCATCGACTGAACTACGTATAGGAAAATGGAGATATTTCGAGAAAAACAAACAAAAAACATATGATGATCGATAATTTAAACAAAGTGAAAAAAAACAAATCTTAAGATTTTTTTTTTTTGAAAAAAATAATAGATTCTCTCCCCACCTCAGGCCTAAGAGAATCTTACTAAGAGAATCTTACTAGGAGAATCTTATTATCATTCTTCAATATTCCACCTTTTCGCTTTCTCTTCCACGGCCATTATCCACTCCCTCCTTTCCTCTTCCTTTCCACCACCACCCCTTGCTTGTTTTCCTCCACCTCCAATCCCACTCCCTTCTTCCTTTTCCATCTCCACCTCCTCCACCCCTCGGGCGGAGGAGGTGGAGGAGGTGGAGTTGTCTCTCTATCCTTATCACCATTATCCAATCCTTCTCTCTCTCTTATTATCTTTTTTTCCCCGCGTTCTTTTTCATCCGTCCTCTTCCCAGACCCATCTTCCTCAATCTTTTTCTCTCTCACTTTTTTCATATCCTTTCCCTTTCGTACTACGTCTTCGCCCTTCTAGACATTTCACTCGTTTTTTCACCCTTCATTTTACAGTCATTAACTACCTACCTTCCTTCCTTCTTCTTACTTCCTACCTCCACCTTCTTCCGCCCTTCCCTCTCCCTACATACTTCACCACCTCGTCTACCTCTATAACCATCTCCCCTTCTCTACCCCCTTCCCCAGCCCCCCCCACTCTACTCAACCCCCACCCCACCAACCCCTCGCCCCCCCTCCCTCCCCATTACAATCACCTCCCCCCCCCGAATGGCCATCCAGCTCAGATTTCCCCGTTGCGAAGATGGGGATGGGGAGGGAGGGAGAGGGTGGAGTAGGGGGTTGACATCGTGTGTGAAGGAAGTAGGGAGGGAAGGGAAAAGGGAGGGAGGGGAAGAAGGGATAGAAGAAGGGAGAGAGGCTGAGAAGAGAAGAAAGGAAGAAGGGAGAGAAGAAGAGAGGAAGGGAGGGAGGGACGAAGGGAAGAAGAGAGGGGGAGGGGTGTCCCTCGCGCGTCTTATCGGGCGCGGTTATCTCGGCAGTACGGATGTCTCGGCGGACCTCGGATATGGTTTGGAAAATAAAATATGTTATTATGCACCGTAGATGAACCCCGAAGATTAGCGCCGGCTATGATAAATGTCGCTCCAGGGGCTATCAGCGCGGAATCACGGGCTCGCTGCGCTTGTTTTGGCGGCGGGGGAGAGGGGGGAGGGGAGAGGGGGAAGGGGAAAAGAGGTAGGGGATAGGGGGATAGGGGATAGGGGGATAGGGAAAAGGGGGAAAGGGGATAGGAGGTATGGGATGTAGGGGACTAGGTGGTATAGGGGAGGGGTGAGCGGGTTACTGAGACGCGGCACCGAAAATGCAGTCGTGTAAAAGGTCACCATAGATGTTGCGGCGGATGATACATGTGCGCGCGCTGGGTCCCTCCCTCCCTCTCTCTCTCTCTCTCTTCTCTCTCTCTCTCTCTCTCCTCTCTCTTTCTCTTTCTCTTTCTTCTCTCTCTCTCTCTCTCTCCCTCTCCCTCTCCCTCTCCCTCTCCCTCTCCCTCCCCCTCCCTCTCTCTCTCTCTCTCGCTCTCACTCTCACCAACACCAACACCATACCCCCACCCCCACCCTAACATCCCTATCGCTCGGGCGCGCTTAAGAGCACAAGGTCTTATTTTATCTTTACGGGGATTTTATTCTTTTAATGTTGAGACGTATCGCCGCCATCCCTCACCGCTAAGTGTTCGCCCGAAAGCAATTTACATACAAAACTCAGGTGTTGATAACGCGAAGGGAAAACACATAGAAACTCATGCATACGTACGCATTTCCTTTTATTATTTGTTAGGCGTATGTAAATGTGTATGAATCTTCATATTTTCGCCGAGGTGATAACGGCTTGTCCATTTGGGAGGGAGGGGGGGTTCTGATCAGGAGGGAGGGAGGGAGGGAGGGAGGTAGAGAGGGGGAGGGGGGAGGGAGGGAGGGAGGAGAGAAGGGGAAGGGAGGGAGAGGGGGGAAGGAGGGAGGGAGAGGGGGAGGGAAGGGGATGGAGGGAGGGGGGATGAAGGGTAGAAAGGTGGAATAAGGGAGGGAAGGAAGGCAGGGCGAGAGGAAAAGACGAGAGAGAGAGGGGGGGGGGGAGAGAAAGATGTTGAAAAGAAAAGAGCATGCCTGTCAAACAAACAGAACCTGCCAATAAAAAAAGAAAGAAAGAAAGAAAAAAAAAAAAACGAGGCAAGGACCGAATCCAACCGCCGCGATCAGACCGCAAAATCCCGCCAAGAAACAAATGCCACGCAACGAACCCCGCGAGCGCCATCTATCGGGCGCATCTATCGGCCGCGGAGCCTCACCTGCGCGGACCCCAAACAAACAATGGCTGCCCTGCCCCGCGCGCTATCTCCATGCACGGTGTAATGGCTATCGGGAATCTCAAGTAGAGGTGGGTGGCGCTGTTGGCCGGCTGATAACGTATCTCTCTCTCCCCGCCTGGACGACCAATGGCGGATCTGAACAAATATAGTTCCCCGAATGCCCGCTAGATGGTGTTACATGGGCGCCTAACGTCAAAGCGGGTCTCGCGGCGCGCTTCGCTTACTGCTCCGGGATGACTCGTAAACACACGGTGCGGACGGAATAAACGTTTCGGCCGCCATTGCTTTTATTTTCGAGTCGAGGCGGGAACAAGACGAGTGGCTCTCCCCCCTCCCCCCTCCCCCCACAGGCCTCAGAGTCCACCCCAACCTCCTCGCGTAACCCCCACCGCCCACACGTAATCCCTCTCCTCCCCCCTCCCTCCCACGTAAGTACAATGGCGCAGATCTCGCGCGGTTCTCGAGGCACGACGATGACCACTTGGCCGCACGATCGCCATTGAAAACGGAATCCTCGAGATGTATGTGTGCGCGTCTGTCCGCATCGGGGGGAGAGTGATACGAAGAAAACGTGAAAGATTTTTTTTTTTTTTGCATTACTTTTTCTTTTTTTCATACCAAACTTACATACAGTTCCGCAAGTTGCAAGGTCAACACTTCAACGCTGGAAGTGTTAATGCTTTTTCCTCTCTGTGTGAGCAAATGCGCGTGCGTGGTTGGGAATTTTTTTACACGGCTCATAGTCAATGAAAATAATGAAATTAAACTACTTAAACCATACTCACAAGACGATTGACAATTTTACAACCAATCACTGACATCAACCTGTTACCTGTCACAGCTTCCACTAATCATCTTGAACACACGTACCTGAAAAGAAAAGAAAAATATTAATACTGAATATCATTCATATGGGTCACTGAAAAATCACAAGGGTCACTGAAAAATCATATATAACAGAACTTACTCCTCCACTCACTCACCCTACTGCATTTACTTCTCTTTTATTTTCTTTTGTGTGCGTTTTATTACATTCATTTATCCCTCTTTTTCGTTTCATATATGCCAGCCCTTTCTCTTGTCAGTCTGCCTGCCTCCTTCCCTCTCTCTTCTCTCTCTCCTCTCTCTCTCTCTCTCTCTCTCTCTCTCTCCTCTCTCTCTCTCTCTCTCTCTCTCTGCATACATCTATTTTTCCTACTCTTTCTCTTGCCTATTTGTCTCTTTCTTCCCTCTCTCCGTCCCTTGTTCCTCCGTCTGTCTGTTCGTTTGTCCGTCTGTTCGTCCGTCCCTCCCACCCTCTCTTTCTGTTTGCATGGATCTGTTTGTTTGTGTGTCTATCTATCTGCCTGCTTGTTTCTCTCCCTCCCTCCCTCTTCCCTCCCCCTCCCTCCCTTATCCGTCCATCCCCCTCACCCCCCCATCGAGAGTGCATGTCTCTTCTCCCAACATAACTCGGCCAAGTGTGTTATCACGACAGCCAGCGACACCCTATGACGTCATCTACAGCTGTGACACCATTCCTGCTCCTCCTCCTCCTGCTGCTGCTGCAGAGAGAGGGAGAAGGAGAAGGAGGGGATAGAGAGGGAGAAGGAGAAGAACGAGGGAGAGGGATAAGGGAGAGGGAGAAAGGTAGGGAGGGAGGGAGAAACTGAGAGAGGGAAAGTAGAGAGTGAAATGAGATAGAGCGTGTGAGTGACAGAGTTAAGTAAGCGAGAGAAAAAGTAAGCGAGAGAGAGTGTATGCGTGAGTTAGAATGAGTGTGCGAATGAGAATGAGAATAAGTGTAAGTGTGTATGTGTGTGTGTGTGAGTGTAGGGGGGGAGGGTGTAAGTTCATGAACGTTTGTGTTTCCATACACCTCCCATGAAACGTCAAACAGGATACACACATCGGGTACTATTTCAAAAGAAAAAAAAATACACCATCAAAAAAACGGATATAATTAAGCTTCAATCCACAACGAACAAAGAATGACCCTCGTAACAAGCCTTTCTCATTAATAACTGTGATGCTCTAACACAGAACATGATTAATTTTTTTCTAGATAAAACAAATATCTCTTCCTGGGGGGTGGGGGTTAGGAGGGAAAGGGGAGTGAAGGGGGGGGGTGTCTTTCGTAATATGTACACATCCGGACACGTGTCGCGATCGTACCCTGTGCCCTGCGCACTTTATTTCAAGGGCAGCGTGGCT